>NC_092151.1:60813058-61080558 GCF_045791955.1 Oncorhynchus clarkii lewisi | reverse complement strand
TCTCGCTCAGACTGTTCTCTCTCTCTCTCTCTCTCTCTCGCTCAGACTGTTCTCTCTCTCTCTCTCTCGCTCAGACTGTCTCTCTCTCTCTCTCTCTGACTGTTCTCTCTCTCTCTCTCTCTGTTCAGACTGTTCTCTCTCTCTCTCTCTCTCGCTCAGACTGTTCTCTCTCCCTCTCGCTCAGACTGTTCTCTCTCTCTCTCTCGCTCAGACTGTTCTCTCTCTCTCTCTCGCTCAGACTGTTCTCTCTCTCTCTCTCGCTCAGACTGTTCTCTCTCTCTCTCTCGCTCTACTGTTCTCTCTCTCTCTCGCTCAGACTGTTCTCTCTCTCTCTCGCTCAGAATGTTCTCTCTCTCTCTCGCTCAGACTGTTCTCTCTCTCTCTCGCTCAGACTGTTCTCTCTCTCAGACTGTTCTCTCTCTCTCTCTCGCTCAGACTTCTCTCTCTCTCTCTCTCGCTCAGACTGTTCTCTCTCTCTCTCTCGCTCAGACTGTTCTCTCTCTCTCTCTCTCGCTCACTGTTCTCTCTCTCTCTCTCTCTCTCTCGCTCACTGTTCTCTCTCTCTCCCTCTCGCTCAGACTGTTCTCTCTCCCTCTCGCTCAGACTGTTCTCTCTCCCTCTCGCTCAGACTGTTCTCTCTCCCTCTCGCTCAGACTGTTCTCTCCCTCTCGCTCAGACTGTTCTCTCTCTCTCTCGCTCAGACTGTTCTCTCTCTCTCGCTCAGACTGTTCTCTCTCTCTCGCTCAGACTGTTCTCTCTCTCTCTCTCTCTCGCTCAGACTGTTCTCTCTCTCTCTCGCTCAGACTGTTCTCTCTCTCTCTCGCTCAGACTGTCTCTCTCTCTCTCGCTCAGACTGTTCTCTCTCTCTCTCTCGCTCAGACTGTTCTCTCTCTCTCTCTCTCGCTCAGACTGTTCTCTCTCTCTCTCTCTCGCTCAGACTTCTCTCTCTCTCTCGCTCAGACTTCTCTCTCTCGCTCTCGCTCAGACTTCTCTCTCTCTCTCTCTCGCTCAGACTGCTCTCTCTCTCTCTCTCGCTCAGACTGTTCTCTCTCTCTCTCTCTCTCGCTCAGACTGTTCTCTCTCTCTCTCTCTCGCTCACTGTTCTCTCTCTCTCTCTCTCGCTCACTGTTCTCTCTCTCTCTCTCTCGCTCACTGTTCTCTCTCTCTCCCTCTCGCTCAGACTGTTCTCTCTCCCTCTCGCTCAGACTGTTCTCTCTCCCTCTCGCTCAGACTGTTCTCTCTCCCTCTCGCTCAGACTGTTCTCTCTCCCTCTCGCTCAGACTGTTCTCTCTCTCTCTCGCTCAGACTGTTCTCTCTCTCTCTCTCTCGCTCAGACTGTTCTCTCTCTCTCTCTCTCGCTCAGACTGTTCTCTCTCTCTCTCTCTCGCTCAGACTGTTCTCTCTCTCTCTCTCTGTTCAGACTGTTCTCTCCCTCTCTCTCTCGCTCAGACTGTTCTCTCTCTCTCTCTCTCGCTCAGACTGTTCTCTCTCTCTCTCTCTCTCTTGCTCAGACTGTTCTCTCTCTCTCGCTCAGACTGTTCTCTCTCTCTCTCTCTCAGACTGTTCTCTCTCTCTCTCTCTCGCTCAGACTGTTCTCTCTCTCTCTCTCTCGCTCAGACTGTTCTCTCTCCCTCTCGCTCAGACTGTTCTCTCTCCCTCTCGCTCAGACTGTTCTCTCTCCCTCTCGCTCAGACTGTTCTCTCTCTCTCTCGCTCAGACTGTTCTCTCTCTCTCTCTCGCTCAGACTGTTCTCTCTCTCTCTCTCGCTCAGACTGTTCTCTCTCTCTCTCTCGCTCAGACTGTTCTCTCTCTCTCTCTCGCTCAGACTGTTCTCTCTCTCTCTCGCTCAGACTGTTCTCTCTCTCTCTCGCTCAGACTGTTCTCTCTCTCTCTCGCTCAGAATGTTCTCTCTCTCTCTCGCTCAGACTGTTCTCTCTCGCTCAGACTGTTCTCTCTCTCAGACTGTTCTCTCTCTCTCTCTCTCGCTCAGACTTCTCTCTCTCGCTCTCGCTCAGACTTCTCTCTCTCTCTCTCTCTCAGACTGTTCTCTCTCCCTCTCGCTCAGACTGTTCTCTCTCTCTCTCGCTCAGACTGTTCTCTCTCTCTCGCTCAGACTGTTCTCTCTCTCTCGCTCAGACTGTTCTCTATCTCTCTCTCTCTCTCGCTCAGACTGTTCTCTCTCTCTCTCACTCAGACTGTTCTCTCTCTCTCTCGCTCAGACTGTTCTCTCTCTCTCTCTCTCAGACTGTTCTCTCTCTCTCGCTCAGACTGTTCTCTCTCTCTCTCTCGCTCAGACTGTCTCTCTCTCTCTCTCGCTCAGACTGTTCTCTCTCTCTCTCTCGCTCAGACTGTTCTCTCTCTCTCTCTCGCTCAGACTGTTCTCTCTCTCTCTCTCGCTCAGACTGTTCTCTCTCTCTCTCTCGCTCAGACTGTTCTCTCTCTCTCTCGCTCAGACTGTTCTCTCTCTCTCTCGCTCAGAATGTTCTCTCTCTCTCTCGCTCAGACTGTTCTCTCTCGCTCAGACTGTTCTCTCTCTCAGACTGTTCTCTCTCTCTCTCTCTCGCTCAGACTTCTCTCTCTCGCTCTCGCTCAGACTTCTCTCTCTCTCTCTCTCTCACTCAGACTTCTCTCTCTCTCTCTCTCGCTCAGACTGTTCTCTCTCTCTCTCTCGCTCAGACTGTTCTCTCTCTCTCTCTCTCGCTCACTGTTCTCTCTCTCTCTCTCTCGCTCACTGTTCTCTCTCTCTCCCTCTCGCTCAGACTGTTCTCTCTCCCTCTCGCTCAGACTGTTCTCTCTCCCTCTCGCTCAGACTGTTCTCTCTCCCTCTCGCTCAGACTGTTCTCTCTCTCTCTCGCTCAGACTGTTCTCTCTCTCTCGCTCAGACTGTTCTCTCTCTCTCGCTCAGACTGTTCTCTATCTCTCTCTCTCTCTCGCTCAGACTGTTCTCTCTCTCTCTCACTCAGACTGTTCTCTCTCTCTCTCGCTCAGACTGTTCTCTCTCTCTCTCTCTCAGACTGTTCTCTCTCTCTCGCTCAGACTGTTCTCTCTCTCTCTCTCGCTCAGACTGTTCTCTCTCTCTCTCTCGCTCAGACTGTTCTTTCTCTCTCTCTCTCGCTCAGACTGTTCTCTCTCTCTCTCTCTCGCTCAGACTTCTCTCTCTCGCTCTCGCTCAGACTTCTCTCTCTCTCTCTCTCTCGCTCAGACTTCTCTCTCTCTCTCGCTCAGACTGTTCTCTCTCTCTCTCTCGCTCAGACTGTTCTCTCTCTCTCTCTCTCGCTCACTGTTCTCTCTCTCTCTCTCTCGCTCACTGTTCTCTCTCTCTCTCTCTCGCTCACTGTTCTCTCTCTCTCACTCTCGCTCAGACTGTTCTCTCTCCCTCTCGCTCAGACTGTTCTCTCTCCCTCTCGCTCAGACTGTTCTCTCTCCCTCTCGCTCAGACTGTTCTCTCTCCCTCTCGCTCAGACTGTTCTCTCTCTCTCTCGCTCAGACTGTTCTCTCTCTCTCGCTCAGACTGTTCTCTCTCTCTCTCTCTCGCTCAGACTGTTCTCTCTCTCTCTCTCTCGCTCAGACTTCTCTCTCTCGCTCTCGCTCAGACTTCTCTCTCTCTCTCTCTCGCTCAGACTTCTCTCTCTCTCTCTCTCGCTCAGTCTGTTCTCTCTCTCTCTCTCGCTCAGACTGTTCTCTCTCTCTCTCTCTCGCTCACTGTTCTCTCTCTCTCTCTCTCGCTCACTGTTCTCTCTCTCTCTCTCTCGCTCACTGTTCTCTCTCTCTCCCTCTCGCTCAGACTGTTCTCTCTCCCTCTCGCTCAGACTGTTCTCTCTCCCTCTCGCTCAGACTGTTCTCTCTCCCTCTCGCTCAGACTGTTCTCTCTCTCTCTCGCTCAGACTGTTCTCTCTCTCTCGCTCAGACTGTTCTCTCTCTCTCTCTCTCGCTCAGACTGTTCTCTCTCTCTCTCTCTCGCTCAGACTGTTCTCTCTCTCTCTCTCGCTCAGACTGTCTCTCTCTCTCTCTCTCGCTCAGACTGTTCTCTCTCTCTCTCTCTCGCTCAGACTTCTCTCTCTCGCTCTCGCTCAGACTTCTCTCTCTCTCTCTCTCTCTCAGACTCTCTCTCTCTCTCTCTCGCTCAGACTGTTCTCTCTCTCTCTCTCGCTCAGACTGTTCTCTCTCTCTCTCTCTCGCTCACTGTTCTCTCTCTCTCTCTCTCGCTCACTGTTCTCTCTCTCTCTCTCTCTCTCGCTCACTGTTCTCTCTCTCTCCCTCTCGCTCAGACTGTTCTCTCTCCCTCTCGCTCAGACTGTTCTCTCTCCCTCTCGCTCAGACTGTTCTCTCTCCCTCTCGCTCAGACTGTTCTCTCTCTCTCTCGCTCAGACTGTTCTCTCTCTCTCGCTCAGACTGTTCTCTCTCTCTCTCTCTCGCTCAGACTGTTCTCTCTCTCTCTCTCTCGCTCAGACTTCTCTCTCTCGCTCTCGCTCAGACTTCTCTCTCTCTCTCTCGCTCAGACTTCTCTCTCTCTCTCTCTCGCTCAGACTGTTCTCTCTCTCTCTCTCGCTCAGACTGTCTCTCTCTCTCTCTCTCGCTCACTGTTCTTCTCTCTCTCTCTCGCTCACTGTTCTCTCTCTCTCTCTCGCTCACTGTTCTCTCTCTCTCCCTCTCGCTCAGACTGTTCTCTCTCCCTCTCGCTCAGACTGTTCTCTCTCCCTCTCGCTCAGACTGTTCTCTCTCCCTCTCGCTCAGACTGTTCTCTCTCTCTCTCGCTCAGACTGTTCTCTCTCTCTCGCTCAGACTGTTCTCTCTCTCTCTCTCTCGCTCAGACTGTCTCTCTCTCTCTCGCTCAGACTGTTCTCTCTCTCTCCCTCTCGCTCAGACTGTTCTCTCTCTCTCTCTCGCTCAGACTGTTCTCTCTCTCTCTCGCTCAGACTGTTCTCTCTCTCTCTCTCTCGCTCAGACTGTTCTCTCTCTCTCTCGCTCAGACTGTTCTCTCTCTCTCTCTCTGTTCAGACTGTTCTCTCTCTCTCTCTCGCTCAGACTGTTCTCTCTCTCTCTCTCGCTCAGACTGTTCTCTCTCTCTCTCTCTCGCTCAGACTGTTCTCTCTCCCTCTCGCTCAGACTGTTCTCTCTCCCTCTCGCTCAGACTGTTCTCTCTCCCTCTCGCTCAGACTGTTCTCTCTCTCTCTCTCGCTCAGACTGTTCTCTCTCTCTCTCTCGCTCAGACTGTTCTCTCTCTCTCTCTCGCTCAGACTGCTCAGAATGTTCTCTCTCTCTCTCGCTCAGACTGTTCTCTCTCTCTCTCGCTCTGCTCAGACTGTTCTCTCTCTCTCTCGCTCTCGCTCAGACTGTCTCTCTCTCTCTCTCTCTCTCGCTCAGACTGTTCTCTCTCTCTCTCGCTCAGACTGTTCTCTCTCCTCTCTCGCTCAGACTGTTCTCTCTCCCTCTCGCTCAGACTGTTCTCTCTCCCTCTCGCTCAGACTGTTCTCTCTCCCTCTCGCTCAGACTGTTCTCTCTCCCTCTCGCTCAGACTGTTCTCTCTCTCTCTCGCTCAGACTGTTCTCTCTCTCTCGCTCAGACTGTTCTCTCTCTCTCTCTCTCTCTCTCACTCAGACTGTTCTCTCTCTCTCTCTCTCGCTCAGACTGTTCTCTCTCTCTCTCTCTCTCGCTCAGACTGTTCTCTCTCTCTCTCTCTCGCTCAGACTGTTCTCTCTCTCTCTCTCTCGCTCAGACTGTTCTCTCTCTCTCTCTCTCGCTCAGAGTATTCTCTCTCCCTCTCGCTCAGACTGTTCTCTCTCCCTCTCGCTCAGACTGTTCTCTCTCTCTCTCGCTCAGACTGTTCTCTCTCTCTCTCGCTCAGACTGTTCTCTCTCTCTCTCTCGCTCAGACTGTCTCTCTCTCTCTCTTGCTCAGACTGTTTCTCTCTCTCTCGCTCAGACTGTTCTCTCTCTCTCTCGCTCAGACTGTTCTCTCTCTCTCGCTCAGACTGTTCTCTCTCTCTCGCTCAGACTGTTCTCTCTCTCTCTCTCGCTCAGACTGTTCTCTCTCTCTCTCTCTCGCTCAGACTGTTCTCTCGCTCTCTCTCTCTCGCTCAGACTGTTCTCTCTCTCTCTCTCGCTCAGACTGTTCTCTCTCTCTCTCTCGCTCAGACTGTTCTCTCTCTCTCTCGCTCAGACTGTTCTCTCTCGCTCAGACTGTTCTCTCTCGCTCAGACTGTTCTCTCTCGCTCAGACTGTTCTCTCTCTCTCTCTCTCTCGCTCAGACTGTTCTCTCTCTCTCTCTCTCTCTCTCTCTCTCTCTCTCTCTCTCTCCCTCTCCCTCTCGCTCAGACTGTTCTCTCTCTCTCCCTCTCGCTCAGACTGGTCTCTCTCTCCCTCTCGCTCAGACTGTTCTCTCTCTCTCTCTCGCTCAGACTGTTCTCTCTCTCTCTCGCTCAGACTGTTCTCTCTCTCTCTCTCTCGCTCAGACTGTTCTCTCTCTCTCTCTCTCGCTCAGACTGTTCTCTCTCTCTCTCTCTGTTCAGACTGTTCTCTCCCTCTCTCTCTCGCTCAGACTGTTCTCTCTCTCTCTCTCTCGCTCAGACTGTTCTCTCTCTCTCTCTCTCTCTCACTCAGACTGTTCTCTCTCTCTCTCTCTCGCTCAGACTGCTCTCTCTCTCTCTCTCTCTCAGACTGAGCGAGAGAGAGAGAGAGAGAACAGTCTGAGAGAGAGAGAGAGAGAGAGAACAGTCTGAGCGAGAGAGAGAGAGAGAGAACAGACTGTTCTCTCTCTCTCTCTCGCTCAGACTGTTCTCTCTCCCTCTCGCTCAGACTGTTCTCTCTCCCTCTCGCTCAGACTGTTCTCTCTCTCTCTCTCGCTCAGACTGTTCTCTCTCCCTCTCACTCAGACTGTTCTCTCTCTCTCTCTCGCTCAGACTGTTCTCTCTCTCTCTCTCTCGCTCAGACTGCTCTCTCTCTCTCTCTCTCTCTCTCCCTCTCCCTCTCGCTCAGACTGTTCTCTCTCTCTCCCTCTCGCTCAGACTGTTCTCTCTCTCCCTCTCGCTCAGACTGTTCTCTCTCTCTCTCTCGCTCAGACTGTTCTCTCTCTCTCTCGCTCAGACTGTTCTCTCTCTCTCTCTCTCGCTCAGACTGTTCTCTCTCTCTCTCTCTCGCTCAGACTGTTCTCTCTCTCTCTCTCTGTTCAGACTGTTCTCTCCCTCTCTCTCTCGCTCAGACTGTTCTCTCTCTCTCTCTCTCGCTCAGACTGTTCTCTCTCTCTCTCTCTCGCTCAGACTGTTCTCTCTCTCTCTCTCTCGCTCAGACTGTTCTCTCTCTCTCTCTCTCTCTCTCAGACTGTTCTCTCTCTCTCTCGCTCAGACTGTTCTCTCTCTCTCTCTCTCGCTCAGACTGTTCTCTCTCCCTCTCGCTCAGACTGTTCTCTCTCCCTCTCGCTCAGACTGTTCTCTCTCTCTCTCTCGCTCAGACTGTTCTCTCTCTCTCTCTCGCTCAGACTGTTCTCTCTCTCTCTCTCGCTCAGACTTTTCTCTCTCTCTCGCTCTACTGTTCTCTCTCTCTCTCGCTCAGACTGTTCTCTCTCTCTCTCGCTCAGAATGTTCTCTCTCTCTCTCGCTCAGAC
This sequence comes from Oncorhynchus clarkii lewisi, assembly GCF_045791955.1. Classification (NCBI taxonomy): domain Eukaryota; kingdom Metazoa; phylum Chordata; class Actinopteri; order Salmoniformes; family Salmonidae; genus Oncorhynchus; species Oncorhynchus clarkii. Next base: position 61,072,959 of record NC_092151.1, on the reverse strand, counting down.
TGTTCTCTCTCTCTCTCGCTCAGACTGTTCTCTCTCTCAGACTGTTCTCTCTCTCTCTCTCGCTCAGACTTCTCTCTCTCGCTCTCGCTCAGACTTCTCTCTCTCTCTCTCTCACTCAGACTTCTCTCTCTCTCGCTCAGACTGTTCTCTCTCTCTCTCTCGCTCAGACTGTTCTCTCTCCCTCTCGCTCAGACTGTTCTCTCTCCCTCTCGCTCAGACTGTTCTCTCTCCCTCTCGCTCAGACTGTTCTCTCTCCCTCTCGCTCAGACTGTTCTCTCTCTCTCTCGCTCAGACTGTTCTCTCTCTCTCTCGCTCAGACTGTTCTCTCTCTCTCGCTCAGACTGTTCTCTCTCTCTCGCTCAGACTGTTCTCTCTCTCTCTCGCTCAGACTGTTCTCTCTCTCTCTCGCTCAGACTGTTCTCTCTCTCTCTCGCTCAGACTGTTCTCTCTCTCTCTCGCTCAGACTGTTCTCTCTCTCTCTCGCTCAGACTGTTCTCTCTCTCGCTCAGACTGTTCTCTTTCTCTCTCTCGCTCAGACTGTTCTCTCTCTCTCTCTCTCGCTCAGACTGTTCTCTCTCTCTCTCTCTCGCTCAGACTTCTCTCTCTCGCTCTCGCTCAGACTTCTCTCTCTCTCTCTCTCGCTCAGACTTCTCTCTCTCTCTCTCTCTCGCTCAGACTGTTCTCTCTCTCTCTCTCGCTCAGACTGTTCTCTCTCTCTCTCTCTCGCTCACTGTTCTCTCTCTCTCTCTCTCGCTCACTGTTCTCTCTCTCTCTCTCTCGCTCACTGTTCTCTCTCTCTCCCTCTCGCTCAGACTGTTCTCTCTCCCTCTCGCTCAGACTGTTCTCTCTCCCTCTCGCTCAGACTGTTCTCTCTCCCTCTCGCTCAGACTGTTCTCTCTCCCTCTCGCTCAGACTGTTCTCTCTCTCTCTCGCTCAGACTGTTCTCTCTCTCTCGCTCAGACTGTTCTCTCTCTCTCTCTCTCTCGCTCAGACTGTTCTCTCTCTCTCTCTCTCTCTCGCTCAGACTGTTCTCTCTCTCTCTCTCTCTCTCTCTCGCTCAGACTGTTCTCTCTCTCTCTCTCTCTCGCTCAGACTGTTCTCTCTCTCTCTCTCTCGCTCAGACTATTCTCTCTCCCTCTCGCTCAGACTGTTCTCTCTCCCTCTCGCTCAGACTGTTCTCTCTCTCTCTCTCAGACTGTTCTCTCTCTCTCTCGCTCAGACTGTTCTCTCTCTCTCTCTCTCTCTCGCTCAGACTGTCTCTCTCTCTCTCTCTCTCTCTCTCTCTCTCTCTCTCTCCCTCTCCCTCTCGCTCAGACTGTTCTCTCTCTCTCCCTCTCGCTCAGACTGTTCTCTCTCTCCCTCTCGCTCAGACTGTTCTCTCTCTCTCTCTCGCTCAGACTGTTCTCTCTCTCTCTCGCTCAGACTGTTCTCTCTCTCTCTCTCTCGCTCAGACTGTTCTCTCTCTCTCTCTCTCGCTCAGACTGTTCTCTCTCTCTCTCTCTGTTCAGACTGTTCTCTCCCTCTCTCTCTCGCTCAGACTGTTCTCTCTCTCTCTCTCTCGCTCAGACTGTTCTCTCTCTCTCTCTCTCTCTCACTCAGACTGTTCTCTCTCTCTCTCTCTCGCTCAGACTGCTCTCTCTCTCTCTCTCTCTCAGACTGAGCGAGAGAGAGAGAGAGAGAACAGTCTGAGAGAGAGAGAGAGAGAGAGAACAGTCTGAGCGAGAGAGAGAGAGAGAGAACAGACTGTCTCTCTCTCTCTCTCTCGCTCAGACTGTTCTCTCTCCCTCTCGCTCAGACTGTTCTCTCTCCCTCTCGCTCAGACTGTTCTCTCTCTCTCTCTCGCTCAGACTGTTCTCTCTCCCTCTCGCTCAGACTGTCTCTCTCTCTCTCTCTCGCTCAGACTGCTCTCTCTCTCTCTCTCTCTCTCTCCCTCTCCCTCTCGCTCAGACTGTTCTCTCTCTCTCCCTCTCGCTCAGACTGTTCTCTCTCTCCCTCTCGCTCAGACTGTTCTCTCTCTCTCTCTCGCTCAGACTGTTCTCTCTCTCTCTCGCTCAGACTGTTCTCTCTCTCTCTCTCTCGCTCAGACTGTTCTCTCTCTCTCTCTCTCGCTCAGACTGTTCTCTCTCTCTCTCTCTGTTCAGACTGTTCTCTCCCTCTCTCTCTCGCTCAGACTGTTCTCTCTCTCTCTCTCTCGCTCAGACTGTTCTCTCTCTCTCTCTCTCTCGCTCAGACTGTTCTCTCTCTCTCTCTCGCTCAGACTGTTCTCTCTCTCTCTCTCTCTCTCTCTCAGACTGTTCTCTCTCTCTCTCGCTCAGACTGTTCTCTCTCTCTCTCTCTCTCGCTCAGACTGTTCTCTCTCCCTCTCGCTCAGACTGTTCTCTCTCCCTCTCGCTCAGACTGTTCTCTCTCTCTCTCTCGCTCAGACTGTTCTCTCTCTCTCTCTCGCTCAGACTGTTCTCTCTCTCTCTCTCGCTCAGACTGTTCTCTCTCTCTCGCTCTACTGTTCTCTCTCTCTCTCGCTCAGACTGTTCTCTCTCTCTCTCGCTCAGAATGTTCTCTCTCTCTCTCGCTCAGACTGTTCTCTCTCTCTCTCGCTCAGACTGTTCTCTCTCTCAGACTGTTCTCTCTCTCTCTCTCGCTCAGACTTCTCTCTCTCGCTCTCGCTCAGACTTCTCTCTCTCTCTCTCTCTCACTCAGACTTCTCTCTCTCTCTCTCTCGCTCAGACTGTTCTCTCTCTCTCTCTCTCGCTCAGACTGTTCTCTCTCCCTCTCGCTCAGACTGTTCTCTCTCCCTCTCGCTCAGACTGTTCTCTCTCCCTCTCGCTCAGACTGTTCTCTCTCCCTCTCGCTCAGACTGTTCTCTCTCTCTCTCGCTCAGACTGTTCTCTCTCTCTCTCGCTCAGACTGTTCTCTCTCTCTCTCGCTCAGACTGTTCTCTCTCTCTCGCTCAGACTGTTCTCTCTCTCTCGCTCAGACTGTTCTCTCTCTCTCGCTCAGACTGTTCTCTCTCTCTCTCGCTCAGACTGTTCTCTCTCTCTCTCGCTCAGACTGTTCTCTCTCTCTCTCGCTCAGACTGTTCTCTCTCTCTCTCGCTCAGACTGTTCTCTCTCTCTCTCGCTCAGACTGTTCTCTCTCTCGCTCAGACTGTTCTCTTTCTCTCTCTCGCTCAGACTGTTCTCTCTCTCTCTCTCTCGCTCAGACTGTTCTCTCTCTCTCTCTCTCGCTCAGACTTCTCTCTCTCGCTCTCGCTCAGACTTCTCTCTCTCTCTCTCTCGCTCAGACTTATCTCTCTCTCTCTCTCTCGCTCAGACTGTTCTCTCTCTCTCTCTCGCTCAGACTGTTCTCTCTCTCTCTCTCTCGCTCACTGTTCTCTCTCTCTCTCGCTCACTGTTCTCTCTCTCTCCCTCTCGCTCAGACTGTTCTCTCTCCCTCTCGCTCAGACTGTTCTCTCTCCCTCTCGCTCAGACTGTTCTCTCTCCCTCTCGCTCAGACTGTTCTCTCTCCCTCTCGCTCAGACTGTTCTCTCTCTCTCGCTCAGACTGTTCTCTCTCTCTCGCTCAGACTGTTCTCTCTCTCTCTCGCTCAGACTGTTCTCTCTCTCTCTCGCTCAGACTGTTCTCTCTCTCTCTCGCTCAGACTGTTCTCTCTCTCTCTCGCTCAGACTGTTCTCTCTCTCTCTCGCTCAGACTGTTCTCTCTCTCGCTCAGACTGTTCTCTTTCTCTCTCTCGCTCAGACTGTTCTCTCTCTCTCTCTCTCGCTCAGACTGTTCTCTCTCTCTCTCTCTCGCTCAGACTTCTCACTCTCGCTCTCGCTCAGACTTCTCTCTCTCTCTCTCTCGCTCAGACTTCTCTCTCTCTCTCTCTCTCGCTCAGACTGTTCTCTCTCTCTCTCTCGCTCAGACTGTTCTCTCTCTCTCTCTCTCGCTCACTGTTCTCTCTCTCTCTCTCTCGCTCACTGTTCTCTCTCTCTCCCTCTCGCTCAGACTGTTCTCTCTCCCTCTCGCTCAGACTGTTCTCTCTCCCTCTCGCTCAGACTGTTCTCTCTCCCTCTCGCTCAGACTGTTCTCTCTCCCTCTCGCTCAGACTGTTCTCTCTCTCTCTCGCTCAGACTGTTCTCTCTCTCTCGCTCAGACTGTTCTCTCTCTCTCTCTCTCTCGCTCAGACTGTTCTCTCTCTCTCTCTCTCTCTCGCTCAGACTGTTCTCTCTCTCTCTCTCTCTCTCTCTCGCTCAGACTGTTCTCTCTCTCTCTCTCTCTCGCTCAGACTGTTCTCTCTCTCTCTCTCTCGCTCAGACTATTCTCTCTCCCTCTCGCTCAGACTGTTCTCTCTCCCTCTCGCTCAGACTGTTCTCTCTCTCTCTCGCTCAGACTGTTCTCTCTCTCTCTCGCTCAGACTGTTCTCTCTCTCTCGCTCAGACTGTTCTCTCTCTCTCTAGCTCAGACTGTTCTCTCTCTCTCTCGCTCAGACTGTTCTCTCTCTGTCTCTCGCTCAGACTGTTCTCTCTCTCTCGCTCAGACTGTTCTCTCTCTCTCGTTTAGACTGTTCTCTCTCTCTCTCTCTCGCTCAGACTGTTCTCTCGCTCTCTCTCTCGCTCAGACTGTTCTCTCTCTCTCTCGCTCAGACTGTTCTCTCTCTCTCTCGCTCAGACTGTTCTCTCTCTCTCTCGCTCAGACTGTTCTCTCTCTCTCTCGCTCAGACTGTTCTCTCTCTCTCTCTCGCTCAGACTGTTCTCTCTCTCTCGCTCAGACTGTTCTCTCTCTCTCTCGCTCAGACTGTTCTCTCTCTCTCTCGCTCAGACTGTTCTCTCTCTCTCTCGCTCAGACTGTTCTCTCTCTCTCTCGCTCAGACTGTTCTCTCTCTCTCTCTCGCTCAGACTGTTCTCTCTCTCTCTCGCTCAGACTGTTCTCTCTCTCTCGCTCAGACTGTTCCCTCTCTCTCTCGCTCAGACTGTTCTCTCTCTCTCTTGCTCAGACTGTTCTCACTCTCTCTCTCGCTCAGACTGTTCTCTCTCTCTCTCTCTCGCTCTCGCTCAGACTGTTCTCTCTCTCTCTCGCTCAGACTGTTCTCTCTCTCTCTCTCGCTCAGACTGTTCTCTCTCTCTCGCTCAGACTGTTCTCTCTCGCTCAGACTGTTCTCTCTCTCTCGCTCAGACTGTTCTCTCTCTCTCTCGCTCAGACTTTTCTCTCTCTCTCTCGCTTAGACTGTTCTCTCTCTCTCTCGCTCAGACTGTTCTCTCTCTCTCTCGCTCAGACTGTTCTCTCTCTCTCGCTCAGACTGTTCTCTCTCTCTCTCTCTCTCAGACTGTTCTCTCTCTCTCTCAGACTTCTCTCTCTCTCTCGCTCAGACTTCTCTCTCTCTCTCGCTCAGACTTCTCTCTCTCTCGCTCAGACTTCTCTCTCTCTCGCTCAGACCTCTCTCTCTCTCTCTCTCGCTCACTGTTCTCTCTCCCTCTCGCTCAGACTGTTCTCTCTCCCTCTCGCTCAGACTGTTCTCTCTCTCTCGCTCAGACTGTTCTCTCTCTCTCTCGCGCTCAGACTGTTCTCTCTCTCTCTCTCTCGCTCAGACTGTTCTCTCGCTCTCTCTCTCTCGCTCAGACTGTTCTCTCTCTCTCTCTCGCTCAGACTGTTCTCTCTCTCTCTCTCGCTCAGACTGTTCTCTCTCTCTCTCGCTCAGACTGTTCTCTCTCGCTCAGACTGTTCTCTCTCTCTCTCGCTCAGACTGTTCTCTCTCTGTCTCTCGCTCAGACTGTTCTCTCTCTCTCGCTCAGACTGTTCTCTCTCTCTCGTTCAGACTGTTCTCTCTCTCTCGCTCAGACTGTTCTCTCGCTCTCTCTCTCTCGCTCATACTGTTCTCTCTCTCTCTCGCTCAGACTGTTCTCTCTCTCTCTCGCTCAGACTGTTCTCTCCCTCTCTCGCTCAGACTGTTCTCTCTCTCTCTCTCGCTCAGACTGTTCTCTCTCTCTCTCTCGCTCAGACTGTTCTCTCTCTCTCGCTCAGACTGTTCTCTCTCGCTCAGACTGTCTCTCTCTCTCTCGCTCAGACTGTTCTCTCTCCATCAGACTGTTCTCTCTCTCGCTCAGACTGTTCTCTCTCTCTCTCGCTCAGACTGTTCTCTCTCTCTCTCGCTCAGACTGTTCTCTCGCTCTCTCTCTCTCGCTCATACTGTTCTCTCTCTCTCTCGCTCAGACTGTTCTCTCTCTCTCTCGCTCAGACTGTTCTCTCCCTCTCTCGCTCAGACTGTTCTCTCTCTCTCTCTCGCTCAGACTGTTCTCTCTCTCTCTCTCGCTCAGACTGTTCTCTCTCTCTCGCTCAGACTGTTCTCTCTCGCTCAGACTGTTCTCTCTCTCTCTCGCTCAGACTGTTCTCTCTCCATCAGACTGTTCTCTCTCTCGCTCAGACTGTTCTCTCTCTCTCTCGCTCAGACTGTTCTCTCTCTCTCTCGCTCAGACTGTTCTCTCTCTCTCTCGCTCAGACTGTTCTCTCTCTCTTGCTCAGACTGTTCCCTCTCTCTCTCGCTCAGACTGTTCTCTCTCTCTCTTGCTCAGACTGTTCTCTCTCTCTCTCTCGCTCAGACTGTTCTCTCTCTCTCTCGCTCAGACTGTTCTCTCTCTCTCGCTCAGACTGTTCTCTCTCGCTCAGACTGTTCTCTCTCTCTCAGACTGTTCTCTCTCTCTCTCGCTCAGACTTTTCTCTCTCTCTCTCGCTTAGACTGTTCTCTCTCTCTCTCGCTCAGACTGTTCTCTCTCTCTCTCGCTCAGACTGTTCTCTCTCTCTCGTTCAGACTGTTCTCTCTCTCTCTCTCTCTCAGACTGTTCTCTCTCTCTCTCAGACTTCTCTCTCTCTCTCGCTCAGACTTCTCTCTCTCTCTCGCTCAGACTTCTCTCTCTCTCTCGCTCAGACTCTCTCTCTCTCGCTCAGACCTCTCTCTCTCTCTCTCGCTCACTGTTCTCTCTCCCTCTCGCTCAGACTGTTCTCTCTCCCTCTCGCTCAGACTGTTCTCTCTCTCTCGCTCAGACTGTTCTCTCTCTCTCGCTCAGACTGTTCTCTCTCTCTCTCTCTCGCTCAGACTGTTCTCTCGCTCTCTCTCTCTCGCTCAGACTGTTCTCTCTCTCTCTCTCTCGCTCAGACTGTTCTCTCTCTCTCTCTCGCTCAGACTGTTCTCTCTCTCTCACGCTCAGACTGTTTTCTCTCGCTCAGACTGTTCTCTCTCTCTCTCGCTCAGACTGTTCTCTCTCTCTCTCGCTCAGACTGTTCTCTCTCTGTCTCTCGCTCAGACTGTTCTCTCTCTCTCGCTCAGACTGTTCTCTCTCTCTCGTTTAGACTGTTCTCTCTCTCTCGCTCAGACTGTTCTCTCGCTCTCTCTCTCTCGCTCATACTGTTCTCTCTCTCGCTCAGACTGTTCTCTCTCTCTCTCGCTCAGACTGTTCTCTCTCTCTCTCGCTCAGACTGTTCTCTCTCTCTCTCTCGCTCAGACTGTTCTCTCTCTCTCTATCGCTCAGACTGTTCTCTCTCTCTCGCTCAGACTGTTCTCTCTCGCTCAGACTGTTCTCTCTCTCTCTCGCTCAGACTGTTCTCTCTCTCTCTCGCTCAGACTGTTCTCTCTCTCTCTCGCTCAGACTGTTCTCTCTCTCTCTCGCTCAGACTGTTCTCTCTCTCTCTCGCTCAGACTGTTCTCTCTCTCTTGCTCAGACTGTTCCCTCTCTCTCTCGCTCAGACTGTTCTCTCTCTCTCTTGCTCAGACTGTTCTCACTCTCTCTCTCGCTCAGACTGTTCTCTCTCTCTCTCTCTCTCGCTCAGACTGTTCTCTCTCTCTCTCGCTCAGACTGTTCTCTCTCTCTCTCGCTCAGACTGTTCTCTCTCGCTCAGACTGTTCTCTCTCGCTCAGACTGTTCTCTCTCGCTCAGACTGTTCTCTCTCTCTCTCGCTCAGACTTTTCTCTCTCTCTCTCGCTCAGACTGTTCTCTCTCTCTCTCGCTCAGACTGTTCTCTCTCTTTCTCGCTCAGACTGTTCTCTCTCTCTCTCTCAGACTGTTCTCTCTCTCTCTCAGACTTCTCTCTCTCTCTCGCTCAGACTTCTCTCTCTCTCTCGCTCAGACTTCTCTCTCTCTCTCGCTCAGACTTCTCTCTCTCTCGCTCAGACCTCTCTCTCTCTCTCTCGCTCACTGTTCTCTCTCCCTCTCGCTCAGACTGTTCTCTCTCCCTCTCGCTCAGACTGTTCTCTCTCTCTCGCTCAGACTGTTCTCTCTCTCTCTCTCGCTCAGACTGTTCTCTCTCTCTCTCTCTCGCTCAGACTGTTCTCTCGCTCTCTCTCGCTCAGACTGTTCTCTCTCTCTCACGCTCAGACTGTTCTCTCTCGCTCAGACTGTTCTCTCTCTCTCGCTCAGACTGTTCTCTCTCTCTCTCGCTCAGACTGTTCTCTCTCTGTCTCTCGCTCAGACTGTTCTCTCTCTCTCTCAGACTTCTCTCTCTCTCTCGCTCAGACTTCTCTCTCTCTCTCGCTCAGACTTCTCTCTCTCTCGCTCAGACTTCTCTCTCTCTCGCTCAGACCTCTCTCTCTCTCTCTCTCGCTCACTGTTCTCTCTCCCTCTCGCTCAGACTGTTCTCTCTCCCTCTCGCTCAGACTGTTCTCTCTCTCTCGCTCAGACTGTTCTCTCTCTCTCTCGCGCTCAGACTGTTCTCTCTCTCTCTCTCTCGCTCAGACTGTTCTCTCGCTCTCTCTCTCTCGCTCAGACTGTTCTCTCTCTCTCTCTCTCGCTCAGACTGTTCTCTCTCTCTCTCTCGCTCAGACTGTTCTCTCTCTCTCTCGCTCAGACTGTTCTCTCTCGCTCAGACTGTTCTCTCTCTCTCGCTCAGACTGTTCTCTCTCTGTCTCTCGCTCAGACTGTTCTCTCTCTCTCGCTCAGACTGTTCTCTCTCTCTCGTTCAGACTGTTCTCTCTCTCTCGCTCAGACTGTTCTCTCGCTCTCTCTCTCTCGCTCATACTGTTCTCTCTCTCTCTCGCTCAGACTGTTCTCTCTCTCTCTCGCTCAGACTGTTCTCTCCCTCTCTCGCTCAGACTGTTCTCTCTCTCTCTCTCGCTCAGACTGTTCTCTCTCTCTCTCTCGCTCAGACTGTTCTCTCTCTCTCGCTCAGACTGTTCTCTCTCGCTCAGACTGTTCTCTCTCGCTCAGACTGTTCTCTCTCCATCAGACTGTTCTCTCTCCGCTCAGACTGTCTCTCTCTCTCGCTCAGACTGTTCTCTCTCTCTCTCGCTCAGACTGTCTCTCTCTCTCTCGCTCAGACTGTTCTCTCGCTCTCTCTCTCTCGCTCATACTGTTCTCTCTCTCTCTCGCTCAGACTGTTCTCTCTCTCTCTCGCTCAGACTGTTCTCTCCCTCTCTCGCTCAGACTGTCTCTCTCTCTCTCTCGCTCAGACTGTTCTCTCTCTCTCTCTCGCTCAGACTGTTCTCTCTCTCTCGCTCAGACTGTTCTCTCTCGCTCAGACTGTTCTCTCTCTCTCTCGCTCAGACTGTTCTCTCTCCATCAGACTGTTCTCTCTCTCGCTCAGACTGTTCTCTCTCTCTCTCGCTCAGACTGTTCTCTCTCTCTCTCGCTCAGACTGTTCTCTCTCTCTCTCGCTCAGACTGTTCTCTCTCTCTTTCTCAGACTGTTCCCTCTCTCTCTCGCTCAGACTGTTCTCTCTCTCTCTTGCTCAGACTGTTCTCTCTCTCTCTCTCGCTCAGACTGTTCTCTCTCTCTCTCGCTCAGACTGTTCTCTCTCTCTCGCTCAGACTGTTCTCTCTCGCTCAGACTGTTCTCTCTCTCTCAGACTGTTCTCTCTCTCTCTCGCTCAGACTTTCTCTCTCTCTCTCGCTTAGACTGTTCTCTCTCTCTCTCGCTCAGACTGTTCTCTCTCTCTCTCGCTCAGACTGTTCTCTCTCTCTCGTTCAGACTGTTCTCTCTCTCTCTCTCTCTCAGACTGTTCTCTCTCTCTCTCAGACTTCTCTCTCTCTCTCGCTCAGACTTCTCTCTCTCTCTCGCTCAGACTTCTCTCTCTCTCTCGCTCAGACTTCTCTCTCTCTCGCTCAGACCTCTCTCTCTCTCTCTCGCTCACTGTTCTCTCTCCCTCTCGCTCAGACTGTTCTCTCTCCCTCTCGCTCAGACTGTTCTCTCTCTCTCGCTCAGACTGTTCTCTCTCTCTCGCTCAGACTGTTCTCTCTCTCTCTCTCTCGCTCAGACTGTTCTCTCGCTCTCTCTCTCTCGCTCAGACTGTTCTCTCTCTCTCTCTCTCGCTCAGACTGTTCTCTCTCTCTCTCTCGCTCAGACTGTTCTCTCTCTCTCACGCTCAGACTGTTTTCTCTCGCTCAGACTGTTCTCTCTCTCTCTCGCTCAGACTGTTCTCTCTCTCTCTCGCTCAGACTGTTCTCTCTCTGTCTCTCGCTCAGACTGTTCTCTCTCTCTCGCTCAGACTGTTCTCTCTCTCTCGTTTAGACTGTTCTCTCTCTCTCTCTCTCGCTCAGACTGTTCTCTCGCTCTCTCTCTCTCGCTCATACTGTTCTCTCTCTCGCTCAGACTGTTCTCTCTCTCTCTCGCTCAGACTGTTCTCTCTCTCTCTCGCTCAGACTGTTCTCTCTCTCTCTCTCGCTCAGACTGTTCTCTCTCTCTCTATCGCTCAGACTGTTCTCTCTCTCTCGCTCAGACTGTTCTCTCTCGCTCAGACTGTTCTCTCTCTCTCTCGCTCAGACTGTTCTCTCTCTCTCTCGCTCAGACTGTTCTCTCTCTCTCTCGCTCAGACTGTTCTCTCTCTCTCTCGCTCAGACTGTTCTCTCTCTCTCTCGCTCAGACTGTTCTCTCTCTCTTGCTCAGACTGTTCCCTCTCTCTCTCGCTCAGACTGTTCTCTCTCTCTCTTGCTCAGACTGTTCTCTCTCTCTCTCTCTCTCGCTCAGACTGTTCTCTCTCTCTCTCGCTCAGACTGTTCTCTCTCTCTCTCGCTCAGACTGTTCTCTCTCGCTCAGACTGTTCTCTCTCGCTCAGACTGTTCTCTCTCGCTCAGACTGTTCTCTCTCTCTCTCGCTCAGACTTTTCTCTCTCTCTCTCTCTCAGACTGTTCTCTCTCTCTCTCTCTCAGACTGTTCTCTCTCTCTCTCGCTCAGACTGTTCTCTCTCTCTCTCTCAGACTGTTCTCTCTCTCTCTCAGACTTCTCTCTCTCTCTCGCTCAGACTTCTCTCTCTCTCTCGCTCAGACTTCTCTCTCTCTCTCGCTCAGACTTCTCTCTCTCTCGCTCAGACCTCTCTCTCTCTCTCTCGCTCACTGTTCTCTCTCCCTCTCGCTCAGACTGTTCTCTCTCCCTCTCGCTCAGACTGTTCTCTCTCTCTCGCTCAGACTGTTCTCTCTCTCTCTCTCGCTCAGACTGTTCTCTCTCTCTCTCTCGCTCAGACTGTTCTCTCTCTCTCTCTCTCGCTCAGACTGTTCTCTCGCTCTCTCTCGCTCAGACTGTTCTCTCTCTCTCACGCTCAGACTGTTCTCTCTCGCTCAGACTGTTCTCTCTCTCTCTCGCTCAGACTGTTCTCTCTCTCTCTCGCTCAGACTGTTCTCTCTCTGTCTCTCGCTCAGACTGTTCTCTCTCTCTCGCTCAGACTGTTCTCTCTCTCTCGTTTAGACTGTTCTCTCTCTCTCTCTCTCGCTCAGACTGTTCTCTCGCTCTCTCTCTCTCGCTCATACTGTTCTCTCTCTCGCTCAGACTGTTCTCTCTCTCTCTCGCTCAGACTGTTCTCTCTCTCTCTCGCTCAGACTGTTCTCTCTCTCTCTCTCGCTCAGACTGTTCTCTCTCTCTCTATCGCTCAGACTGTTCTCTCTCTCTCGCTCAGACTGTTCTCTCTCGCTCAGACTGTTCTCTCTCACTCTCGCTCAGACTGTTCTCTCTCTCTCTCGCTCAGACTGTTCTCTCTCTCTCTCACTCAGACTGTTCTCTCTCTCTCTCGCTCAGACTGTTCTCTCTCTCTCTCGCTCAGACTGTTCTCTCTCTCTTGCTCAGACTGTTCCCTCTCTCTCTCGCTCAGACTGTTCTCTCTCTCTCTTAGTCAGACTGTTCTCACTCTCTCTCTCGCTCAGACTGTTCTCTCTCTCTCTCTCTCTCGCTCAGACTGTTCTCTCTCTCTCTCGCTCAGACTGTTCTCTCTCTCTCTCGCTCAGACTGTTCTCTCTCTCTCGCTCAGACTGTTCTCTCTCGCTCAGACTGTTCTCTCTCTCGCTCAGACTGTTCTCTCTCTCTCTCGCTCAGACTGTTCTCTCTCTCTCTCGCTCAGACTGTTCTCTCTCTCTCGCTCAGACTGTTCTCTCTCTCTCTCTCTCTCAGACTGTTCTCTCTCTCTCTCAGACTTCTCTCTCTCTCTCGCTCAGACTTCTCTCTCTCTCTCGCTCAGACTTCTCTCTCTCTCGCTCAGACCTCTCTCTCTCTCTCTCGCTCACTGTTCTCTCTCCCTCTCGCTCAGACTGTTCTCTCTCCCTCTCGCTCAGACTGTTCTCTCTCTCTCGCTCAGACTGTTCTCTCTCTCTCGCTCAGACTGTTCTCTCTCTCTCTCTCTCGCTCAGACTGTTCTCTCTCTCTCTCGCTCAGACTGTTCTCTCTCTCTCTCGCTCAGACTGTTCTCTCTCTCTCTCGCTCAGACTGTTCTCTCTCTCTCTCTCTCGCTCAGACTGTTCTCTCTCTCTTTCTCTCGCTCAGACTGTTCTCTCTCTCTCTCTCTCTCGCTCAGACTTCTCTCTCTCGCTCTCGCTCAGACTTCTCTCTCTCTCTCTCTCGCTCAGACTTCTCTCTCTCTCTCTCTCGCTCAGACTTCTCTCTCTCTCTCTCTCGCTCAGACTGTTCTCTCTCTCTCTCTCGCTCAGACTGTTCTCTCTCTCTCTCTCTCGCTCACTGTTCTCTCTCTCTCTCTCTCGCTCACTGTTCTCTCTCTCTCTCTCTCGCTCACTGTTCTCTCTCTCTCCCTCTCGCTCAGACTGTTCTCTCTCTCTCCCTCTCGCTCAGACTGTTCTCTCTCCCTCTCGCTCAGACTGTTCTCTCTCTCTCTCGCTCAGACTGTTCTCTCTCTCTCTCGCTCAGACTGTTCTCTCTCTCTCGCTCAGACTGTTCTCTCTCTCTCTCTCGCTCAGACTGTTCTCTCTCTCTCTCTCTCTCTCGCTCAGACTGTTCTCTCTCTCTCTCTCTCGCTCAGACTGTTCTCTCTCTCTCTCTCTCTCGCTCAGACTGTTCTCTCTCTCTCTCTCTCGCTCAGACTGTTCTCTCTCCCTCTCGCTCAGACTGTTCTCTCTCCCTTTCGCTCAGACTGTTCTCTCTCCCTTTCGCTCAGACTGTTCTCTCTCTCTCTCTCTCGCTCAGACTGTTCTCTCTCTCTCGCTCAGACTGTTCTCTCTCTCTCTCGCTCAGACTGTTCTCTCTCTCTCTTGCTCAGACTGTTCTCTCTCTCTCTCGCTCAGACTGTTCTCTCTCTCTCTCGCTCAGACTGTTCTCTCTCTCTCGCTCAGACTGTTCTCTCTCTCTCTCGCTCAGACTGTTCTCTCTCTCTCTCGCTCAGACTGTTCTCTCTCTCTCTCGCTCAGACTGTTCTCTCTCTCTCTCGCTCAGACTGTTCTCTCTCTCTTGCTCAGACTGTTCCCTCTCTCTCTCGCTCAGACTGTTCTCTCTCTCTCTTGCTCAGACTGTTCTCTCTCTCTCTCTCGCTCAGACTGTTCTCTCTCTCTCTCTCTCTCGCTCAGACTGTTCTCTCTCTCTCTCTCTCTCGCTCAGACTGTTCTCTCTCTCTCTCGCTCAGACTGTTCTCTCTCTCTCTCGCTCAAACTGTTCTCTCTCTCTCTCGCTCAGACTGTTCTCTCTCTCTCGCTCAGACTGTTCTCTCTCTCTCGCTCAGACTGTTCTCTCTCTCTCTCGCTCAGACTTTTCTCTCTCTCTCTCGCTTAGACTGTTCTCTCTCTCTCTCGCTCAGACTGTTCTCTCTCTCTCTCTCGCTCAGACTGTTCTCTCTCTCTCGCTCAGACTGTTCTCCCTCTCTCTCTCTCTCAGACTGTTCTCCCTCTCTCGCTCAGACTTCTCTCTCTCTCGCTCAGACCTCTCTCTCTCTCTCTCGCTCACTGTTCTCTCTCCCTCTCGCTCAGACTGTTCTCTCTCCCTCTCGCTCAGACTGTTCTCTCTCTCTCGCTCAGACTGTTCTCTCTCTCTCTCGCTCAGACTTTTCTCTCTCTCTCTCGCTTAGACTGTTCTCTCTCTCTCTCGCTCAGACTGTTCTCTCTCTCTCTCGCTCAGACTGTTCTCTCTCTCTCGCTCAGACTGTTCTCCCTCTCTCTCTCTCTCAGACTGTTCTCTCTCTCTCGCTCAGACTTCTCTCTCTCTCGCTCAGACCTCTCTCTCTCTCTCTCGCTCACTGTTATCTCTCCCTCTCGCTCAGACTGTTCTCTCTCCCTCTCGCTCAGACTGTTCTCTCTCTCTCGCTCAGACTGTTCTCTCTCTCTCGCTCAGACTGTTCTCTCTCTCTCTCTCTCGCTCAGACTGTTCTCTCTCTCTCTCTCTGACTGTTCTCTCTCTCTCGCTCAGACTGTTCTCTCTCTCTCTCGCTCAGACTGTTCTCTCTCTCTCTTGCTCAGACTGTTCTCTCTCTCTCTCGCTCAGACTGTTCTCTCTCTCTCTCGCTCAGACTGTTCTCTCTCTCTCTCGCTCAGACTGTTCTCTCTCTCTCGCTCAGACTGTTCTCTCTCTCTCTCTCGCTCAGACTGTTCTCTCTCTCTCTCTCGCTCAGACTGTTCTCTCTCTCTCTCTCTCGCTCAGACTGTTCTCTCGCTCTCTCTCTCTCGCTCAGACTGTTCTCTCTCTCTCTCTCTCGCTCAGACTGTTCTCTCTCTCTCTCTCGCTCAGACTGTTCTCTCTCTCTCTCGCTCAGACTGTTCTCTCTCTCTCTCTCGCTCAGACTGTTCTCTCTCGCTCAGACTGTTCTCTCTCTCTCTCGCTCAGACTGTTCTCTCTCTCGCTCAGACTGTTCTCTCTCTCTCTCGCTCAGACTGTTCTCTCTCTCTCTCTCGCTCAGACTGTTCTCTCTCTGTCTCTCGCTCAGACTGTTCTCTCTCTGTCTCTCGCTCAGACTGTTCTCTCTCTCTCGCTCAGACTGTTCTCTCTCTCTCGTTTAGACTGTTCTCTCTCTCTCTCTCTCGCTCAGACTGTTCTCTCGCTCTCTCTCTCTCGCTCATACTGTTCTCTCTCTCTCTCGCTCAGACTGTTCTCTCTCTCTCTCGCTCAGACTGTTCTCTCTCTCTCGCTCAGACTGTTCTCTCTCTCTCTCTCTCTCAGACTGTTCTCTCTCTCTCTCTCAGACTTCTCTCTCTCTCTCGCTCAGACTTCTCTCTCTCTCTCGCTCAGACTTCTCTCTCTCTCGCTCAGACCTCTCTCTCTCTCTCTCGCTCACTGTTCTCTCTCCCTCTCGCTCAGACTGTTCTCTCTCCCTCTCGCTCAGACTGTTCTCTCTCTCTCGCTCAGACTGTTCTCTCTCTCTCGCTCAGACTGTTCTCTCTCTCTCTCTCTCTCGCTCAGACTGTTCTCTCTCTCGCTCAGACTGTTCTCTCTCTCTCTCTCGCTCAGACTGTTCTCTCTCTCTCTCTCTCTCTCGCTCAGACTGTTCTCTCTCTCTCTCTCTCGCTCAGACTGTTCTCTCTCTCTCTCTCGCTCAGACTTCTCTCTCTCGCTCTCGCTCAGACTTCTCTCTCTCTCTCTCGCGCTCAGACTTCTCTCTCTCTCTCTCTCGCTCAGACTGTTCTCTCTCTCTCTCTCGCTCAGACTGTTCTCTCTCTCTCTCTCTCGCTCAGACTGTACTCTCTCTCTCTCGCTCACTGTTCTCTCTCTCTCTCTCTCGCTCACTGTTCTCTCTCTCTCTCTCTCGCTCACTGTTCTCTCTCTCTCCCTCTCGCTCACTGTTCTCTCTCTCTCCCTCTCGCTCAGACTGTTCTCTCTCCCTCTCGCTCAGACTGTTCTCTCTCCCTCTCGCTCAGACTGTTCTCTCTCCCTCTCGCTCAGACTGTTCTCTCTCCCTCTCGCTCAGACTGTTCTCTCTCCCTCTCGCTCAGACTGTTCTCTCTCTCTCTCGCTCAGATTGTTCTCTCTCTCTCGCTCAGACTGTTCTCTCTCTCTCTCTCTCGCTCAGACTGTTCTCTCTCTCTCTCTCTCTCGCTCAGACTGTTCTCTCTCTCTCTCTCTCGCTCAGACTGTTCTCTCTCTCTCTCTCTCGCTCAGACTGTTTTCTCTCTCCCTCTCGCTCAGACTGTTTTCTCTCTCCCTCTCGCTCAGACTGTTCTCTCTCCCTCTCGCTCAGACTGTTCTCTCTCCCTCTCGCTCAGACTGTTCTCTCTCCCTCTCGCTCAGACTGTTCTCTCTCGCTCAGACTGTTCTCTCTCTCTCTCGCTCAGACTGTTCTCTCTCTCTCTCTCGCTCAGACTGTTCTCTCTCTCTCTTGCTCAGACTGTTCTCTCTCTCTCTCGCTCAGACTGTTCTCTCTCTCTCTCGCTCAGACTGTTCTCTCTCTCTCTCGCTCAGACTGTTCTCTGTCTCTCGCTCAGACTGTTCTCTCTCTCTCTCGCTCAGACTGTTCTCTCTCTCTCTCGCTCAGACTGTTCTCTCTCTCTCTCTCGCTCAGACTGTTCTCTCTCTCTCGCTCAGACTGTTCTCTCTCTCTCTTGCTCAGACTGTTCTCTCACTCTCTCTCTCGCTCAGACTGTTCTCTCTCTCTCTCGCTCACTGTTCTCTCTCTCTCTCTCTCGCTCACTGTTCTCTCTCTCTCCCTCTCGCTCAGACTGTTCTCTCTCGCTCTCGCTCAGACTGTTCTCTCTCCCTCTCGCTCAGACTGTTCTCTCTCCCTCTCGCTCAGACTGTTCTCTCTCCCTCTCGCTCAGACTGTTCTCTCTCCCTCTCGCTCAGACTGTTCTCTCTCCCTCTCGCTCAGACTGTTCTCTCTCTCTCTCGCTCAGACTGTTCTCTCTCTCTCGCTCAGACTGTTCTCTCTCTCTCGCTCAGACTGTTCTCTCTCTCTCTCTCTCGCTCAGACTGTTCTCTCTCT
Organism: Oncorhynchus clarkii lewisi; assembly: GCF_045791955.1. Classification (NCBI taxonomy): domain Eukaryota; kingdom Metazoa; phylum Chordata; class Actinopteri; order Salmoniformes; family Salmonidae; genus Oncorhynchus; species Oncorhynchus clarkii. The sequence continues at coordinate 61,055,890 of NC_092151.1, read as the reverse complement.
CTCTCTCTCGCTCAGACTGTTCTCTCTCTCTCTCTCTCGCTCAGACTGTTCTCTCTCTCTCTCTCGCTCAGACTGTTCTCTCTCCCTCTCGCTCAGACTGTTCTCTCTCCCTCTCGCTCAGACTGTTCTCTCTCCCTCTCGCTCAGACTGTTCTCTCTCGCTCAGACTGTTCTCTCTCTCTCTCGCTCAGACTGTTCTCTCTCTCTCTCTCGCTCAGACTGTTCTCTCTCTCTCTTGCTCAGACTGTTCTCTCTCTCTCTCGCTCAGACTGTTCTCTCTCTCTCTCGCTCAGACTGTTCTCTGTCTCTCGCTCAGACTGTTCTCTCTCTCTCTCGCTCAGACTGTTCTCTCTCTCTCTCGCTCAGACTGTTCTCTCTCTCTCTCGCTCAGACTGTTCTCTCTCTCTTGCTCAGACTGTTCCCTCTCTCTCTCGCTCAGACTGTTCTCTCTCTCTCTTGCTCAGACTGTTCTCTCACTCGCTCTCTCTCGCTCAGACTGTTCTCTCTCTCTCTCGCTCAGACTGTTCTCTCTCTCTCTCGCTCAGACTGTTCTCTCTCTCTCGCTCAGACTGTTCTCTCTCTCTCGCTCAGACTGTTCTCTCTCTCTCGCTCAGACTGTTCTCTCTCTCTCGCTCAGACTGTTCTCTCTCTCTCTCGCTCAGACTTTTCTCTCTCTCTCTCGCTTAGACTGTTCTCTCTCTCTCTCTCGCTCAGACTGTTCTCTCTCTCTCTCGCTCAGACTGTTCTCTCTCTCTCGCTCAGACTGTTCTCTCTCTCTCTCTCTCTCAGACTGTTCTCTCTCTCTCTCTCAGACTTCTCTCTCTCTCTCGCTCAGACTTCTCTCTCTCTCGCTCAGACTTCTCTCTCTCTCGCTCAGACTTCTCTCTCTCTCGCTCAGACCTCTCTCTCTCTCTCGCTCAGACTGTTCTCTCTCTCTCGCTCAGACTGTTCTCTCTCTCTCGCTCAGACTGTTCTCTCTCTCTCTCGCTCAGACTGTTCTCTCTCTCTCTCTCGCTCAGACTGTTCTCTCTCGCTCAGACTGTTCTCTCTCTCTCTCGCTCAGACTGTTCTCTCTCTCGCTCAGACTGTTCTCTCTCTCTCTCGCTCAGACTGTTCTCTCTCTGTCTCTCGCTCAGACTGTTCTCTCTCTGTCTCTCGCTCAGACTGTTCTCTCTCTCTCGCTCAGACTGTTCTCTCTCTCTCTCTCTCGCTCAGACTGTTCTCTCGCTCTCTCTCTCTCGCTCATACTGTTCTCTCTCTCTCTCGCTCAGACTGTTCTCTCTCTCTCTCGCTCAGACTGTTCTCTCTCTCTCGCTCAGACTGTTCTCTCTCTCTCGCTCAGACTGTTCTCTCTCTCTCTCTCTCGCTCAGACTGTTCTCTCTCTCTCTCGCTCAGACTGTTCTCTCTCTCTCTCGCTCAGACTGTTCTCTCTCTCTCTCACTCAGACTGTTCTCTCTCTCTCTCTCGCTCAGACTGTTCTCTCTCTCTCTTGCTCAGACTGTTCTCTCTCTCTCTCGCTCAGACTGTTCTCTCTCTCTCTCGCTCAGACTGTTCTCTCTCTCTCTCTCGCTCAAACTGTTCTCTCTCTCTCGCTCAGACTGTTCTCTCTCTCTCTCGCTCAGACTGTTCTCTCTCTCTCTCTCGCTCAGACTGTTCTCTCGCTCTCTCTCTCTCTCTCGCTCAGACTGTTCTCTCTCTCTCTCTCTCTCTCTCGCTCAGACTGTTCTCTCTCTCTCTCTCTCGCTCAGACTGTTCTCTCTCTCTCTCGCTCAGACTGTTCTCTGTCTCTCTCTCGCTCAGACTGTTCTCTCTCGCTCAGACTGTTCTCTCTCTCTCTCGCTCAGACTGTTCTCTCTCTCGCTCAGACTGTTCTCTCTCTCTCGCTCAGACTTCTCTCTCTCTCTCGCTCAGACTTCTCTCTCTCTCTCGCTCAGACTTCTCTCTCTCTCTCTCTCGCTCAGACTGTTCTCTCTCTCTCTCTCTCTCGCTCAGACTGTTCTATCTCTCTCTCTCTCGCTCAGACTGTTCTCTCTCTCTCTCTCGCTCAGACTGTTCTCTCTCTCTCTCTCTCGCTCAGACTGTTCTCTCTCCCTCTCGCTCAGACTGTTCTCTCTCCCTCTCGCTCAGACTGTTCTCTCTCTCTCTCTCGCTCAGACTGTTCTCTCTCTCTCTTGCTCAGACTGTTCTCTCTCTCTCTCGCTCAGACTGTTCTCTCTCTCTCTCGCTCACACTGTTCTCTCTCTCTCTCTCACACTGTTCTCTCTCTCTCTCTCGCTCAGACTGTTCTCTCTCTCTCTCTCGCTCAGACTGTTCTCTCTCTCTCTCTATCGCTCAGACTGTTCTCTCGCTCTCTCTCTCTCGCTCAGACTGTTCTCTCGCTCTCTCTCTCTCGCTCAGACTGTTCTCTCTCTCTCTCGCTCAGACTGTTCTCTCTCTCTCTCTCGCTCAGACTGTTCTCTCTCGCTCAGACTGTTCTCTCTCTCTCTCGCTCAGACTGTTCTCTCTCTCTCTCTCGCTCAGACTGTTCTCTCTCTGTCTCTCGCTCAGACTGTTCTCTCTCTCTCGCTCAGACTGTTCTCTCTCTCTCGCTCAGACTGTTCTCTCTCTCTCGCTCAGACTGTTCTCTCTCTCTCTCTCTCGCTCAGACTGTTCTCTCGCTCTCTCTCTCTCGCTCATACTGTTCTCTCTCTCTCTCGCTCAGACTGTTCTCTCTCTCTCTCGCTCAGACTGTTCTCTCTCTCTCTCGCTCAGACTGTTCTCTCTCTCTCTCTCGCTCAGACTGTTCTCTCTCTCGCTCAGACTGTTCTCTCTCGCTCAGACTGTTCTCTCTCTCTCTCGCTCAGACTGTTCTCTCTCTCTCTCGCTCAGACTGTTCTCTCTCTCTCTCGCTCAGACTGTCTCTCTCTCTCTCGCTCAGACTGTTCTCTCTCTCTCTCGCTCAGACTGTTCTCTCTCTCTCTCGCTCAGACTGTTCTCTCTCTCTCTCGCTCAGACTGTTCTCTCTCTCTCTTGCTCAGACTGTTCTCACTCTCTCTCTCGCTCAGACTGTTCTCTCTCTCTCTCTCTCTCGCTCAGACTGTTCTCTCTCTCTCTCGCTCAGACTGTTCTCTCTCTCTCGCTCAGACTGTTCTCTCTCTCTCGCTTAGACTGTTCTCTCTCTCTCGCTCAGACTGTTCTCTCTCTCTCAGACTGTTCTCTCTCTCTCGCTCAGACTTTTTCTCTCTCTCTCTCGCTCAGACTGTTCTCTCTCTCTCTCTCTCGCTCAGACTGTTCTCTCTCTCTCTCTCGCTCAGACTGTTCTCTCTCTCTCTCTCGCTCAGACTGTTCTCTCTCGCTCAGACTGTTCTCTCTCTCTCTCGCTCAGACTGTTCTCTCTCTCGCTCAGACTGTTCTCTCTCTCTCTCTCGCTCAGACTGTTCTCTCTCTGTCTCTCGCTCAGACTGTTCTCTCTCTCTCGCTCAGACTGTTCTCTCTCTCTCGCTCAGACTGTTCTCTCTCTCTCTCTCTCGCTCAGACTGTTCTCTCGCTCTCTCTCTCTCGCTCATACTGTTCTCTCTCTCTCTCTCGCTCAGACTGTTCTCTCTCTCTCTCGCTCAGACTGTTCTCTCTCTCTCTCGCTCAGACTGTTCTCTCTCTCTCTCGCTCAGACTGTTCTCTCTCTCTCTCGCTCAGACTGTTCTCTCTCTCTTGCTCAGACTGTTCCCTCTCTCTCTCGCTCAGACTGTTCTCTCTCTCTCGCTCAGACTGTTCTCCCTCTCTCTCTCGCTCAGACTGTTCTCTCTCTCTCTCGCTCAGACTGTTCTCTCTCTCTCTCGCTTAGACTGTTCTCTCTCTCTCGCTCAGACTGTTCTCTCTCTCTCTCGCTCAGACTGTTCTCTCTCTCTTGCTCAGACTGTTCCCTCTCTCTCTCGCTCAGACTGTTCTCTCTCTCTCGCTCAGACTGTTCTCTCTCTCTCTCGCTCAGACTGTTCTCTCTCTCTCTCGCTCAGACTGTTCTCTCTCTCTCTCGCTCAGACTGTTCTCTCTCTCTTGCTCAGACTGTTCTCTCTCTCTCGCTCAGACTGTTCTCTCTCTCTCGCTCAGACTGTTCTCTCTCTCTCTCTCTCGCTCAGACTGTTCTCTCGCTCTCTCTCTCTCGCTCATACTGTTCTCTCTCTCTCGCTCAGACTGTTCTCTCTCTCTCTCGCTCAGACTGTTCTCTCTCTCTCTCGCTCAGACTGTTCTCTCTCTCTCTCTCGCTCAGACTGTTCTCTCTCTCTCGCTCAGACTGTTCTCTCTCGCTCAGACTGTTCTCTCTCTCTCTCGCTCAGACTGTTCTCTCTCTCTCTCGCTCAGACTGTTCTCTCTCTCTCTCGCTCAGACTGTTCTCTCTCTCTCTCGCTCAGACTGTTCTCTCTCTCTCTCGCTCAGACTGTTCTCTCTCTCTCGCTCAGACTGTTCTCTCTCTCTCTCGCTCAGACTGTTCTCTCTCTCTCTCGCTCAGACTGTTCTCTCTCTCTCTCGCTCAGACTGTTCTCTCTCTCTCTCGCTCAGACTGTTCTCTCTCGCTCAGACTGTTCTCTCTCGCTCAGACTGTTCTCTCTCTCTCTCGCTCAGACTGTTCTCTCTCTCTCTCGCTCAGACTGTTCTCTCTCTCTCTCGCTCAGACTGTTCACTCTCTCTCTCGCTCAGACTGTTCTCTCTCTCTCTCGCTCAGACTGTTCTCTCTCTCTCTCGCTCAGACTGTTCTCTCTCTCTCGCTCAGACTGTTCTCTCTCTCTCTCTCTCTCTCAGACTGTTCTCTCTCTCTCTCTCAGACTTCTCTCTCTCTCTCGCTCAGACTTCTCTCTCTCTCTCAGACTGTTCTCTCTCTCTCTCTCTCTCTCAGACTGTTCTCTCTCTCTCTCTCAGACTTCTCTCTCTCTCTCGCTCAGACTTCTCTCTCTCTCTCGCTCAGACTTCTCTCTCTCTCTCGCTCAGACCTCTCTCTCTCTCGCTCAGACTGTTCTCTCTCTCTCTCTCTCGCTCAGACTGTTCTCTCGCTCTCTCTCTCTCGCTCATACTGTTCTTTCTCTCTCGCTCAGACTGTTCTCTCTCTCTCTCGCTCAGACTGTTCTCTCTCTCTCTCGCTCAGACTGTTCTCTCTCTCTCTCTCGCTCAGACTGTTCTCTCTCTCTCTCTCGCTCAGACTGTTCTCTCTCTCTCGCTCAGACTGTTCTCTCTCGCTCAGACTGTTCTCTCTCTCTCTCGCTCAGACTGTTCTCTCTCTCTCTCGCTCAGACTGTTCTCTCTCTCTCTCGCTCAGACTGTTCTCTCTCTCTCTCGCTCAGACTGTCTCTCTCTCTCTCGCTCAGACTGTTCTCTCTCTCTCGCTCAGACTGTTCTCTCTCTCTCTCGCTCAGACTGTTCTCTCTCGCTCAGACTGTTCTCTCTCGCTCAGACTGTTCTCTCTCTCTCTCGCTCAGACTGTTCTCTCTCTCTCTCGCTCAGACTGTTCTCTCTCTCTCTCGCTCAGACTGTTCTCTCTCTCTCTCTCTCGCTCAGACTGTTCTCTCTCTCTCTCGCTCAGACTGTTCTCTCTCTCTCGCTCAGACTGTCTCTCTCTCTCTCTCTCTCTCAGACTGTTCTCTCTCTCTCTCTCAGACTTCTCTCTCTCTCTCGCTCAGACTTCTCTCTCTCTCGCTCAGACTTCTCTCTCTCTCTCGCTCAGACCTCTCTCTCTCTCGCTCAGACCTCTCTCTCTCTCTCTCGCTCACTGTTCTCTCTCCCTCTCGCTCAGACTGTTCTCTCTCCCTCTCGCTCAGACTGTTCTCTCTCCCTCTCGCTCAGACTGTTCTCTCTCCCTCTCGCTCAGACTGTTCTCTCTCTATCCCTCAGACTGTTCTCTCTCTATCCCTCAGACTGTTCTCTCTCTCTCTCGCTCAGACTGTTCTCTCTCTCTCTCTCTCGCTCAGACTGTTCTCGCTCTCTCCCTCTCGCTCAGACTGTTCTCGCTCTCTCCCTCTCGCTCAGACTGTTCTCTCTCTCTCTCGCTCAGACTGTTCTCTCTCTCTCAGACTGTTCTCTCTCTCTCTCTCTCAGACTGTTCTCTCTCTCTCTCTCTCGCTCAGACTGTTCTCTCTCTCTCTCTCTCGCTCAGACTGTTCTCTCTCTTTCTCTCTCTCGCTCAGACTGTTCTCTCTCTCTCTCTCTCGCTCAGACTTCTCTCTCTCTCTCTCGCTCAGACTTCTCTCTCTCTCTCTCGCTCAGACTTCTCTCTCTCTCTCTCTCGCTCAGACTGTTCTCTCTCTCTCTCTCGCTCAGACTGTTCTCTCTCTCTCTCTCTCGCTCACTGTTCTCTCTCTCTCTCTCGCTCACTGTTCTCTCTCCCTCTCGCTCAGACTGTTCTCTCTCTCTCTCTCTCGCTCAGACTTCTCTCTCTCTCTCTCGCTCAGACTTCTCTCTCTCTCTCTCTCTCGCTCACTGTTCTCTCTCCCTCTCGCTCAGACTGTTCTCTCTCCCTCTCGCTCAGACTGTTCTCTCTCCCTCTCGCTCAGACTGTTCTCTCTCTCTCCCTCAGACTGTTCTCTCTCTCTCTCGCTCAGACTGTTCTCTCTCTCTCTCTCAGACTGTTCTCTCTCTCTCTCTCTCGCTCAGACTGTTCTCGCTCTCTCCCTCTCGCTCAGACTGTTCTCGCTCTCTCCCTCTCGCTCAGACTGTTCTCTCTCTCTCTCGCTCAGACTGTTCTCTCTCTCTCTCGCTCAGACTCTCTCTCTCTCTCTCTCGCTCAGACTGTTCTCTCTCTCTCTCGCTCAGACTGTTCTCTCTCTCTCTCTCTCGCTCAGACTTTTCTCTCTCTCTCTCTCTCGCTCAGACTGTTCTCTCTCTCTCTCTCTCGCTCAGACTCTCTCTCTCTCGCTCAGACTTCTCTCTCTCTCTCTCGCTCAGACTTCTCTCTCTCTCTCTCTCGCTCAGACTTCTCTCTCTCTCTCTCTCGCTCAGACTGTTCTCTCTCTCTCTCTCGCTCAGACTGTTCTCTCTCTCTCTCTCGCTCAGACTGTTCTCTCTCCCTCTCGCTCAGACTGTTCTCTCTCTCTCCCTCAGACTGTTCTCTCTCTCTCTCGTTCAGACTGTTCCCTCTCTCTCTCTCTCGCTCAGACTGTTCTCGCTCTCTCCCTCTCGCTCAGACTGTTCTCGCTCTCTCCCTCTCGCTCAGACTGTTCTCTCTCTCTCTCGCTCAGACTGTTCTCTCTCTCTCTCGCTCAGACTGTTCTCTCTCTCTCTCTCTCGCTCAGACTGTTCTCTCTCTCTCTCTCTCTCGCTCAGACTGTTCTCTCTCTCTCTCTCTCGCTCAGACTTCTCTCTCTCTCTCTCGCTCAGACTTCTCTCTCTCTCTCTCTCGCTCAGACTGTTCTCTCTCTCTCTCTCGCTCAGACTGTTCTCTCTCTCTCTCTCTCTCTCACTCACTGTTCTCTCTCTCTCTCTCGCTCAGACTGTTCTCTCTCTCTCTCTCTCGCTCACTGTTCTCTCTCTCTCTCGCTCACTGTTCTCTCTCCCTCTCGCTCAGACTGTTCTCTCTCTCCCTCTCGCTCACTGTTCTCTCTCTCACTCTCGCTCAGACTGTTCTCTCTCTCTCTCGCTCAGACTGTTCTCTCTCTCTCTCGCTCAGACTGTTCTCTCTCTCTCTCTTGCTCAGACTGTTCTCTCTCTCTCTCTCTCTCGCTCAGACTGTTCTCTCTCTCTCTCTCTCGCTCACTGTTCTCTCTCTCTCTCTCGCTCACTGTTCTCTCTCCCTCTCGCTCAGACTGTTCTCTCTCTCCCTCTCGCTCACTGTTCTCTCTCTCCCTCTCGCTCAGACTGTTCTCTCTCTCTCTCTCTCTCGCTCAGACTGTTCTCTCTCTCTCTCTCTCTAGCTCAGACTGTTCTCTCTCTCTCTCGCTCAGACTGTTCTCTCTCTCTCTCGCTCAGACTGTTCTCTCTCTCTCTCTCTCGCTCAGACTGTTCTCTCTCTCTCTCTCTCGCTCAGACTGTTCTCTCTCTCTCTCGCTCAGACTTCTCTCTCTCTCTCTCGCTCAGACTTCTCTCTCTCTCTCTCTCGCTCAGACTGTTCTCTCTCTCTCTCTCGCTCAGACTGTTCTCTCTCTCTCTCTCTCGCTCACTGTTCTCTCTCTCTCTCGCTCACTGTTCTCTCTCTCTCTCGCTCACTGTTCTCTCTCCCTCTCGCTCAGACTGTTCTCTCTCTCCCTCTCGCTCACTGTTCTCTCTCTCCCTCTCGCTCAGACTGTTCTCTCTCCCTCTCGCTCAGACTGTTCTCTCTCTCCCTCTCGCTCACTGTTCTCTCTCTCCCTCTCGCTCAGACTGTTCTCTCTCCCTCTCACTCAGACTGTTCTCTCTCTCAGACTGTTCTCTCTCCCTCTCGCTCAGACTGTTCTCTCTCTCTCTCGCTCAGACTGTTCTCTCTCTCTCTCTCGCTCAGACTGTTCTCTCTTTCTCCCTCTCGCTCAGACTGTTCTCTCTCTCTCTCGCTCAGACTGTTCTCTCTCTCTCTCGCTCAGACTGTTCTCTCTCTCTCTCGCTCAGACTGTTCTCTCTCTCGCTCAGACTGTTCTCTCTCTCTCAGACTGTTCTCTCTCTCTCAGACTGTTCTCTCTCTCTCTCTCTCGCTCAGACTGTTCTCTCTCTCTCTCTCGCTCAGACTGTTCTCTCTCTCTCTCGCTCAGACTGTTCTCTCTCCCTCTCGCTCAGACTGTTCTCTCTCTCTCCCTCAGACTGTTCTCTCTCTCTCTCGCTCAGACTGTTCTCTCTCTCTCTCTCAGACTGTTCTCTCTCTCTCTCTCTCGCTCAGACTGTTCTCGCTCTCTCCCTCTCGCTCAGACTGTTCTCGCTCTCTCCCTCTCGCTCAGACTGTTCTCTCTCTCTCTCGCTCAGACTGTTCTCTCTCTCTCTCGCTCAGACTGTTCTCTCTCTCTCTCTCTCGCTCAGACTGTTCTCTCTCTCTCTCTCTCGCTCAGACTGTTCTCTCTCTCTCTCTCTCGCTCAGACTTTTCTCTCTCTCTCTCTCTCGCTCAGACTGTTCTCTCTCTCTCTCTCTCGCTCAGACTTCTCTCTCTCTCGCTCAGACTTCTCTCTCTCTCTCTCGCTCAGACTTCTCTCTCTCTCTCTCTCGCTCAGACTTCTCTCTCTCTCTCTCTCGCTCAGACTGTTCTCTCTCTCTCTCTCGCTCAGACTGTTCTCTCTCTCTCTCTCGCTCAGACTGTTCTCTCTCCCTCTCGCTCAGACTGTTCTCTCTCTCTCCCTCAGACTGTTCTCTCTCTCTCTCGTTCAGACTGTTCCCTCTCTCTCTCTCTCGCTCAGACTGTTCTCGCTCTCTCCCTCTCGCTCAGACTGTTCTCGCTCTCTCCCTCTCGCTCAGACTGTTCTCTCTCTCTCTCGCTCAGACTGTTCTCTCTCTCTCTCGCTCAGACTGTTCTCTCTCCCTCTCTCTCGCTCAGACTGTTCTCTCTCTCTCTCTCTCTCGCTCAGACTGTTCTCTCTCTCTCTCTCTCGCTCAGACTTCTCTCTCTCTCTCTCGCTCAGACTTCTCTCTCTCTCTCTCGCTCAGACTGTTCTCTCTCTCTCTCTCGCTCAGACTGTCTCTCTCTCTCTCTCTCTCACTCACTGTTCTCTCTCTCTCTCTCGCTCAGACTGTTCTCTCTCTCTCTCTCTCGCTCACTGTTCTCTCTCTCTCTCGCTCACTGTTCTCTCTCCCTCTCGCTCAGACTGTTCTCTCTCTCCCTCTCGCTCACTGTTCTCTCTCTCACTCTCGCTCAGACTGTTCTCTCTCTCTCTCGCTCAGACTGTTCTCTCTCTCTCTCGCTCAGACTGTTCTCTCTCTCTCTCTTGCTCAGACTGTTCTCTCTCTCTCTCTCTCTCGCTCAGACTGTTCTCTCTCTCTCTCTCTCGCTCACTGTTCTCTCTCTCTCTCTCGCTCACTGTTCTCTCTCCCTCTCGCTCAGACTGTTCTCTCTCTCCCTCTCGCTCACTGTTCTCTCTCTCCCTCTCGCTCAGACTGTTCTCTCTCTCTCTCTCTCTCTCTCAGACTGTTCTCTCTCTCTCTCTCTCTAGCTCAGACTGTTCTCTCTCTCTCTCGCTCAGACTGTTCTCTCTCTCTCTCTCTCGCTCAGACTGTTCTCTCTCTCTCTCTCTCGCTCAGACTGTTCTCTCTCTCTCTCTCTCGCTCAGACTGTTCTCTCTCTCTCTCGCTCAGACTTCTCTCTCTCTCTCTCGCTCACACTTCTCTCTCTCTCTCTCTCGCTCAGACTGTTCTCTCTCTCTCTCTCGCTCAGACTGTTCTCTCTCTCTCTCTCTCGCTCACTGTTCTCTCTCTCTCTCGCTCACTGTTCTCTCTCTCTCTCGCTCACTGTTCTCTCTCCCTCTCGCTCAGACTGTTCTCTCTCTCCCTCTCGCTCACTGTTCTCTCTCTCCCTCTCGCTCACTGTTCTCTCTCCCTCTCGCTCAGACTGTTCTCTCTCTCCCTCTCGCTCACTGTTCTCTCTCTCCCTCTCGCTCAGACTGTTCTCTCTCCCTCTCACTCAGACTGTTCTCTCTCTCAGACTGTTCTCTCTCCCTCTCGCTCAGACTGTTCTCTCTCTCTCTCGCTCAGACTGTTCTCTCTCTCTCTCTCGCTCAGACTGTTCTCTCTTTCTCCCTCTCGCTCAGACTGTTCTCTCTCTCTCTCGCTCAGACTGTTCTCTCTCTCTCTCGCTCAGACTGTTCTCTCTCTCTCTCGCTCAGACTGTTCTCTCTCTCGCTCAGACTGTTCTCTCTCTCTCAGACTGTTCTCTCTCTCTCAGACTGTTCTCTCTCTCTCTCTCGCTCAGACTGTTCTCTCTCTCTCTCTCGCTCAGACTGTTCTCTCTCTCTCTCGCTCAGACTGTCTCTCTCTCTCGCTCAGACTGTTCTCTCTCTCTCTCTCTCTCGCTCAGACTGTTCTCTCTCTCTCTCGCACAGACTGTTCTCTCTCTCGCTCAGACTGTTCTCTCTCTCGCTCAGACTGTTCTCTCTCTCTCTCTCAGACTGTTCTCTCTCTCTCTCTCGCTCAGACTGTTCTCTCTCTCTCTCTCGCTCAGACTGTTCTCTCTCTCTCTCTCGCTCAGACTGTTCTCTCTCTCTCTCTCGCTCAGACTGTTCTCTCTCTCTCGCTCAGACTGTTCTCTCGCTCTCTCTCTCGCTCAGACTGTTTCTCTCTCTCTCGCTCAGACTGTTCTCTCTCTCTCTCGCTCAGACTGTTCTCTCTCTCTCTCTCGCTCAGACTGTTCTCTCTCTCTCTCTCGCTCAGACTGTTCTCTCTCTCTCTCTCAGACTGTTCTCTCTCTCTCTCTCGCTCAGACTGTTCTCTCTCTCTCTCTCGCTCAGACTGTTCTCTCTCTCTCTCTCGCTCAGACTGTTCTCTCTCTCGCTCAGACTGTTCTCTCTCTCTCTCGCTCAGACTGTTCTCTCTCTCTCTCGCTCAGACTGTTCTCTCTCTCTCTCTCTCTCGCTCAGACTGTTCTCTCTCTCTCTCGCTCTGACTTCTCTCTCTCTCTCTCGCTCAGACTTTTCTCTCTCTCGCTCAGACTTCTCTCTCTCTCGCTCAGACTTCTCTCTCTCTCGCTCAGACTTCACTCTCTCTCGCTCAGACTTCACTCTCTCTCTCTCTCTCTCTCTCTCTCTCTCTCTCTCGCTCAGACTGTCTCTCTCTCTCTCTCTCGCTCAGACTGTTCTCTCTCTCTCTCGCTCAAACTGTTCTCTCTCTCTCTCTCGCTCAGACTGTTCTCTCTCTCTCTCGCTCAGACTGTTCTCTCTCTCTCGCTCAGACTGTTCTCTCTCTCTCTCGCTCAGACTTCTCTCTCTCTCTCGCTCAGACTTCTCTCTCTCTCGCTCAGACTGTTCTCTCTCTCTCTCTCTCGCTCAGACTGTTCTCTCTCTCTCTCGCAGACTTCTCTCTTTCTCTCAGACTGTTCTCTCTCTCTCTCGCTCAGACTGTCTCTCTCTCGCTCAGACTGTCTCTCTCTCGCTCAGTCTGTCTCTCTCTCGCTCAGACTGTCTCTCTCTCTCTCTCTCTCTCTCTCGCTCAGACTGTTTCTCTCTCTCTCTGTCAGACTGTTCGCTCTCTCTCTCTCTCTCTCTCAGACTGTTCTCTCTCTCTCTCTCAGACTGTTCTCTCTCTCGCTCAGACTGTCTCTCTCTCGCTCAGACTGTCTCTCTCTCCCTCAGACTGTCTCTCTCTCGCTCAGACTGTCTCTCTCTCGCTCAGACTGTCTCTCTCTCGCTCAGACTGTCTCTCTCTCGCTCAGACTGTCTCTCGCTCAGACTGTTCTCTCTCGCTCAGACTGTTCTCTCTCGCTCACTGTTCTCTCTCTCTCTCTCGCTCAGACTTCTCTCTCTCTCTCGCTCAGACTTCTCTCTCTGACTTCTCTCTCTGACTTCTCTCTCTCTCTCGCTCAGACTGTCTCTCTCGCTCAGACTGTCTCTCTCGCTCAGACTGTTCTCTCTCTCTCTCGCTCGCTCAGACTGTCTCTCTCTCTCGCTCAGACTGTCTCTCTCTCTCGCTCAGACTGTTCTCTCTCTCTCTCGCTCAGACTGTTCTCTCTCTCTCTCGGTTCTCTCTCAGACTTCTCTCTCGCTCAGACTGTTCTCTCTCTCTCGCGCAGACTGTTCTCTCTCTCGCGCAGACTGTTCTCTTTCTCTCTCGCGCAGACTGTTCTCTCTCTCTCTCGCGCAGACTGTTCTCTTTCTCTCTCGCGCAGACTGTTCTCTCTCTCTCGCTCAGACTGTTCTCTCTCTCGCTCAGACGGCTGTCTCTCTCGCTCAGGCTGTCTCTCTCGCTCAGGCTGTCTCTCTCGCTCAGGCTGTTCTCTCTCTCCCTCAGACTGTCTCTCTCTCTCCCTCTCTCGCTCAGACTGTTCTCTCTCTCTCTCTCTCTCTCTCGCTCGGACTGTTCTCTCTCTCTCTCTCTCTCGCTCAGACTGTCTCTCTCTCTCTCTCTCTCGCTCGCTCAGACTGTTCTCTCTCTCTCTCTCTCGGTTCTCTCTCAGACTTCTCTCTCGCTCAGACTGTTCTCTCTCTCTCGCGCAGACTGTTCTCTTTCTCTCTCGCGCAGACTGTTCTCTCTCTCTCGCGTGCAGACTGTTCTCTCTCTCTCGCGCAGACTGTTCTCTTTCTCGCTCAGGCTGTTCTCTCTCGCTCAGACTGTCTCTCTCGCTCAGACTGTCTCTCTCGCTCAGACTGTTCTCTCTCTCTCGCTCAGACTGTTCTCTCTCTCCCTCTCGCTCACTGTTCTCTCTCTCCCTCTCGCTCAGACTGTTCTCTCTCTCTCTCTCTCTCGCTCAGACTGTTCTCTCTCTCTCTCTCTCTAGCTCAGACTGTTCTCTCTCTCTCTCGCTCAGACTGTTCTCTCTCTCTCTCTCTCGCTCAGACTGTTCTCTCTCTCTCTCTCTCGCTCAGACTGTTCTCTCTCTCTCTCTCTCGCTCAGACTGTTCTCTCTCTCTCTCGCTCAGACTTCTCTCTCTCTCTCTCGCTCAGACTTCTCTCTCTCTCTCTCTCGCTCAGACTGTTCTCTCTCTCTCTCTCGCTCAGACTGTTCTCTCTCTCTCTCTCTCGCTCACTGTTCTCTCTCTCTCTCGCTCACTGTTCTCTCTCTCTCTCGCTCACTGTTCTCTCTCCCTCTCGCTCAGACTGTTCTCTCTCTCCCTCTCGCTCACTGTTCTCTCTCTCCCTCTCGCTCACTGTTCTCTCTCCCTCTCGCTCAGACTGTTCTCTCTCTCCCTCTCGCTCACTGTTCTCTCTCTCCCTCTCGCTCAGACTGTTCTCTCTCCCTCTCACTCAGACTGTTCTCTCTCTCAGACTGTTCTCTCTCCCTCTCGCTCAGACTGTTCTCTCTCTCTCTCGCTCAGACTGTTCTCTCTCTCTCTCTCGCTCAGACTGTTCTCTCTTTCTCCCTCTCGCTCAGACTGTTCTCTCTCTCTCTCGCTCAGACTGTTCTCTCTCTCTCTCGCTCAGACTGTTCTCTCTCTCTCTCGCTCAGACTGTTCTCTCTCTCGCTCAGACTGTTCTCTCTCTCTCAGACTGTTCTCTCTCTCTCAGACTGTTCTCTCTCTCTCTCTCGCTCAGACTGTTCTCTCTCTCTCTCTCGCTCAGACTGTTCTCTCTCTCTCTCGCTCAGACTGTCTCTCTCTCTCGCTCAGACTGTTCTCTCTCTCTCTCTCTCTCGCTCAGACTGTTCTCTCTCTCTCTCGCACAGACTGTTCTCTCTCTCGCTCAGACTGTTCTCTCTCTCGCTCAGACTGTTCTCTCTCTCTCTCTCAGACTGTTCTCTCTCTCTCTCTCGCTCAGACTGTTCTCTCTCTCTCTCTCGCTCAGACTGTTCTCTCTCTCTCTCTCGCTCAGGCTGTTCTCTCTCTCTCTCTCTCTCTCAGACTGTTCTCTCTCTCTCGCTCAGACTGTTCTCTCGCTCTCTCTCTCGCTCAGACTGTTCTCTCTCTCTCTCGCTCAGACTGTTCTCTCTCTCTCTCGCTCAGACTGTTCTCTCTCTCTCTCTCGCTCAGACTGTTCTCTCTCTCTCTCTCTCTCAGACTGTTCTCTCTCTCTCTCTCAGACTGTTCTCTCTCTCTCTCTCGCTCAGACTGTTCTCTCTCTCTCTCTCGCTCAGACTGTTCTCTCTCTCTCTCTCGCTCAGACTGTTCTCTCTCTCGCTCAGACTGTTCTCTCTCTCTCTCGCTCAGACTGTTCTCTCTCTCTCTCGCTCAGACTGTTCTCTCTCTCTCTCTCTCTCGCTCAGACTGTTCTCTCTCTCTCTCGCTCAGACTTCTCTCTCTCTCTCTCGCTCAGACTTTTCTCTCTCTCGCTCAGACTTCTCTCTCTCTCGCTCAGACTTCTCTCTCTCTCGCTCAGACTTCACTCTCTCTCGCTCAGACTTCACTCTCTCTCTCTCTCTCTCTCTCTCTCTCTCTCTCTCTCGCTCAGACTGTTCTCTCTCTCTCTCTCTCGCTCAGACTGTTCTCTCTCTCTCTCGCTCAAACTGTTCTCTCTCTCTCTCTCGCTCAGACTGTTCTCTCTCTCTCTCGCTCAGACTGTTCTCTCTCTCTCGCTCAGACTGTTCTCTCTCTCTCTCGCTCAGACTTCTCTCTCTCTCTCGCTCAGACTTCTCTCTCTCTCGCTCAGACTGTTCTCTCTCTCTCTCTCTCGCTCAGACTGTTCTCTCTCTCTCTCGCAGACTTCTCTCTTTCTCTCAGACTGTTCTCTCTCTCTCTCGCTCAGACTGTCTCTCTCTCGCTCAGACTGTCTCTCTCTCGCTCAGACTGTCTCTCTCTCGCTCAGACTGTCTCTCTCTCTCTCTCTCTCTCTCTCGCTCAGACTGTTTCTCTCTCTCTCTGTCAGACTGTTCGCTCTCTCTCTCTCTCTCTCTCAGACTGTTCTCTCTCTCTCTCTCAGACTGTTCTCTCTCTCGCTCAGACTGTCTCTCTCTCGCTCAGACTGTCTCTCTCTCCCTCAGACTGTCTCTCTCTCGCTCAGACTGTCTCTCTCTCGCTCAGACTGTCTCTCTCTCGCTCAGACTGTCTCTCTCTCGCTCAGACTGTCTCTCGCTCAGACTGTTCTCTCTCGCTCAGACTGTTCTCTCTCGCTCACTGTTCTCTCTCTCTCTCTCGCTCAGACTTCTCTCTCTCTCTCGCTCAGACTTCTCTCTCTGACTTCTCTCTCTGACTTCTCTCTCTCTCTCGCTCAGACTGTCTCTCTCGCTCAGACTGTCTCTCTCGCTCAGACTGTTCTCTCTCTCTCTCGCTCGCTCAGACTGTCTCTCTCTCTCGCTCAGACTGTCTCTCTCTCTCGCTCAGACTGTTCTCTCTCTCTCTCGCTCAGACTGTTCTCTATCTCTCTCGGTTCTCGCTCAGACTTCTCTCTCGCTCAGACTGTTCTCTCTCTCTCGCGCAGACTGTTCTCTCTCTCGCGCAGACTGTTCTCTTTCTCTCTCGCGCAGACTGTTCTCTCTCTCTCTCGCGCAGACTGTTCTCTTTCTCTCTCGCGCAGACTGTTCTCTCTCTCTCGCTCAGACTGTTCTCTCTCTCGCTCAGACGGCTGTCTCTCTCGCTCAGGCTGTCTCTCTCGCTCAGGCTGTCTCTCTCGCTCAGGCTGTTCTCTCTCTCCCTCAGACTGTCTCTCTCTCTCCCTCTCTCGCTCAGACTGTTCTCTCTCTCTCTCTCTCTCTCTCGCTCGGACTGTTCTCTCTCTCTCTCTCTCTCGCTCAGACTGTTCTCTCTCTCTCTCTCTCTCGCTCGCTCAGACTGTTCTCTCTCTCTCTCTCTCGGTTCTCTCTCAGACTTCTCTCTCGCTCAGACTGTTCTCTCTCTCTCGCGCAGACTGTTCTCTTTCTCTCTCGCGCAGACTGTTCTCTCTCTCTCGCGTGCAGACTGTTCTCTCTCTCTCGCGCAGACTGTTCTCTTTCTCGCTCAGGCTGTTCTCTCTCGCTCAGACTGTCTCTCTCGCTCAGACTGTCTCTCTCGCTCAGACTGTTCTCTCTCTCTCGCGCAGACTGTTCTCTCTCTCGCGCAGACTGTTCTCTTTCTCTCTCGCGCAGACCGTTCTCTCTCTCGCGCGTGCAGACTGTTCTCTCTCTCTCGCTCAGACGGCTGTCTCTCTCGCTCAGGCTCTCTCTCGCTCAGACTGTCTCTCTCGCTCAGACTGTCTCTCTCTCTCTCTCTCTCGCTCAGACTGTTCTCTCTCTCTCTCTCTCTCGCTCGCTCAGACTGTTCTCTCTCTCTCTCTCTCGGTTCTCTCTCAGACTTCTCTCTTGCTCAGACTGTTCTCTCTCTCTCGCTCAGGCTGTTCTCTCTCTCGCTCAGACTGTTCTCTCTCTCGCTCAGACTGTTCTCTCTATCGCTCAGACGGCTGTCTCTCTCGCTCAGGCTGTCTCTCTCGCTCAGGCTGTCTCTCTCGCTCAGGCTGTCTCTCTCGCTCAGGCTGTTCTCTCTCTCACTCAGGCTGTTCTCTCTCGCTCATGCTGTTCTCTCTCTCGCTCAGGCTGTTCTATCTCTCGCTCAGACGGCTGTATCTCTCGCTCAGGCTGTCTCTCTCGCTCAGGCTGTTCTCTCTCTCTCGCTCAGGCTGTTCTCTCTCTCGCTCAGACTGTTCCCTCTCGCTCAGACTGTCTCTCTCGCTCAGACTGTTCTCTCTCGCTCAGACTGTTCTCCCTCTCTCTCTCTCTCTCGCTCAGACTGCCTCTCTCTCTCTCTCTCTCTCTCGCTCAGACTGCCTCTCTCTCTCGCTCAGACTGCCTCTCTCTCTCGCTCAGACTGCCTCTCTCTCTCGCTCAGACTGTTCTCTCTCTCGCTCAGACTGTTCTCTCTCTCGCTCAGACTGTTCTCTCTCTCGCTCAGACTGTTCTCTCTCTCGCTCAGACTGTTCTCTCTCTCGCTCAGGCTGTCTCTCTCGCTCAGACTGTCTCTCTCGCTCAGACTGTCTCTCTCGCTCAGACTGTCTCTCTCGCTCAGACTGTTCTCTCTCTCTCTCTCTCTCTCTCTCAGACTGTTCTCTCTCTCTCTCTCTCTCTCTCGCTCGCTCAGACTGTTCTCTCTCGCTCAGACTGTCTCTCTCTCTCTCTCTCTCTCTCTCTCTCTCTCGCTCGCTCAGACTGTTCTCTCTCTCTCTCTCTCGGTTCTCTCTCAGACTTCTCTCTCGCTCAGACTGTTCTCTCTCTCTCGCACAGACTGTTCTCTCTCTCGCGCAGACTGTTCTCTTTCTCTCTCGCTCAGACTGTTCTCTCTCTCTCGCTCAGACTGTTCTCCCTCTCTCTCTCTCTCTCTCTCTCTCTCTCTCTCGCTCACTGTTCTCTCTCTCGCTCAGACTGTTCTCTCTCTCTCTCGCTCAGACTGTTCTCTCTCTCTCACTCAGACTTGTCTCTCTCCCTCAGACTTGTCTCTCTCCCTCAGACTTGTCTCTCTCCCTCAGACTTGTCTCTCTCCCTCAGACTTGTCTCTCTCCCTCAGACTTGTCTCTCTCCCTCAGACTTGTCTCTCTCTCTCTCTCTCTCTCTCTCTCGCTCGCTCAGACTGTTCTCTCTCTCTCTCCCTCTCGCTCGCTCAGACTGTTTTCTCTCTCTCTCTCTCTCTCTCTCGCTCAGACTGCCTCTCTCTCTCTCTCTCTCTCTCTCTCTCTCGCTCAGACTGCCTCTCTCTCTCGCTCAGACTGCCTCTCTCTCTCGCTCAGACTGCCTCTCTCTCTCGCTCAGACTGCCTCTCTCTCTCGCTCAGACTGCCTCTCTCTCTCGCTCAGACTGCCTCTCTCTCTCGCTCAGACTGCCTCTCTCTCTCGCTCAGACTGCCTCTCTCTCTCGCTCAGACTGCCTCTCTCTCTCGCTCAGACTGCCTCTCTCTCTCGCTCAGACTGCCTCTCTCTCGCGCTCAGACTGTCTCTCGCGCTCAGACTGTCTCTCTCGCTCAGACTGTTCTCTCTCTCTCTTGCTCAAACTGTTCTCTCTCGCTCAGACAGTCTGAGCAGACAGTCTGAGCGAGAGAGACAGTCTGAGCGAGAGAGACAGTCTGAGCGAGAGAGACAGTCTGAGCGAGAGAGACAGTCTGAGCGAGAGACAGTCTGAGCGAGAGAGACAGTCTGAGCGAGAGAGACAGTCTGAGTGAGAGAGAGAGAACAGTCTGAGCGAGAGAGAGAGAGAACAGTCTGAGCGAGAGAGAGAACAGTGAGCGAGAGAGAGAGAGAGAGAGAGAGAGAGGGAGAGAGCGAGAGAGACAGTCTGAGCGAGAGAGAACAGCCTGAGCGAGAGAGAGAACAGCCTGAGCGAGAGAGAGAACAGCCTGAGCGAGAGAGACAGCCTGAGCGAGAGAGACAGCCTGAGCGAGAGAGACAGCCGTCTGAGCGAGAGAGAGAACAGCCTGAGCGAGAGAGAGAACAGCCTGAGCGAGAGAGAGAACAGCCTGAGCGAGAGAGAACAGCCTGAGCGAGAGAGACAGCCTGAGCGAGAGAGACAGTCTCTCTCGCTCAGACTGTTCTCTCTCTCGCTCAGACTGTTCTCTCTCTCGCTCAGACTGTTCTCTCTCTCGCTCACACTGTTCTCTCTCTCGCTCAGACTGTTCTCTCTCTCGCTCAGGCTGTCTCTCTCGCTCAGGCTGTTCTCTCTCGCTCAGACTGTCTCTCTCGCTCAGACTGTTCTCTCTCTCTCTCTCTCTCTCTCTCGCTCAGACTGTTCTCTCTCTCTCTCTCTCGCTCAGACTGTTCTCTCTCTCTCTCTCTCTCGCTCGCTCAGACTGTTCTCTCTCTCTCTCTCGGTTCTCTCTCAGACTTCTCTCTCGCTCAGACTGTTCTCTCTCTCTCGCGCAGACTGTTCTCTCTCTCTCGCGCAGACTGTTCTCTTTCTCTCTCGCGCAGACTGTTCTCTCTCTCTCGCGTGCAGACTGTTCTCTCTCTCTCGCGCAGACTGTTCTCTCTCTCGCGCGCAGACTGTTCTCTCTCGCGCGCAGACTGTTCTCTCTCGCGCGCAGACTGTTCTCTCTCTCGCGCGCGCAGACTGTTCTCTCTCGCACGCAGACTGTTCTCTCTCTCTCTCTCTCGCTCAGACTGTTCTCTCTCTCTCTCTCGCTCGCTCAGACTGTTCTCTCTCTCTCTCTCGGTTCTCTCTCAGACTTCTCTCTCGCTCAGACTGTTCTCTCTCTCGCGCAGACTGTTCTCTCTCTCTCGCGCAGACTGTTCTCTTTCTCTCTCGCGCAGACTGTTCTCTCTCTCTCTCGCGTGCAGACTGTTCTCTCTCTCTCGCGCAGACTGTTCTCTCTCTCGCGCGCAGACTGTTCTCTCTCGCGCGCAGACTGTTCTCTCTCTCGCGCGCAGACTGTTCTCTCTCGCACGCAGACTGTTCTCTCTCTCGCTCACTCACACACAGCCGGTCTCCTTAATTTCTCCCTGTAGAACCTTGCATTAGCATTAAGATAAGCGCATAATGACATTAAATGTGATTAAGTGGTACAACAGCAAAAAGGGTTCAGTCATAAGAGTAAAGGCGACCGGGGAAATAGAAAATTTAAGTTTAGCAGCACTTAGAGACTGATGAGAAAAGCTGTGGAATTGCTTCCTCTGCTGAGCACTCAAGAAGTTCCTGGGTTAAAAATCATGGAGGCTAGCGCAGTGTTTCCCAAACTCAAACAAAAGAGAAATGGAACAGAGAGAAAATGTAGCAATTATATAATGAATATCATGCAATTCTACTCATTCGGCCATGGGGGAGAGAGAAACATTTGCAGCTCATTTCCAGTAATTCTACATATTTAGCCATGGTGTGAAGAGAAATGTTTGCAGTTTTAAAGCTCATTTCCTGTGATTCTATACATTTTTCCATGACGTATGCCATGTTAATATTTGAGTGGGAGTGACTAACAAAATCAAATGGGGGTCCCGTGGAATTAAGGGCCCCTGGACATTCATTGTGTGTGTGCAATGATGTGCGAAATCTGGGATTTTTTTTTTCATTCTTATTGGATAAGCATTAGAATAAGCCACCTCAATATTTGCAGCCATAGATGGTAATGTCTCTCTAGGAGCTGATCTGTCATCAGTACTGTGAAATAATTTGAACAGATTTGAATGGAGAATGCAGATTTTGAAATTGCACCTTGTGTATTCTACTATTCTAACTCTCAACAGTACGTTGAGACCCAGACTGAGTTTCTAAAGAATAAATATATTGATCAAAAATATAATAACATGTAAAGTGTTTCATGAGCTGACAAAAGATCCCAGAGATCTTTTAGCGCAAAATGCTTATTTCTCTCAAATTTTGTGCACAAATTTGTTAACATCCCTGTTAGTGAGTATTTCTCCTTTGCCAATATAATACATCCACCTGACAGGTGTGGCATATCAAAAAGCAGATTTAAAAAACATTACACAGGTGCACCTTGTGCTGGGGACAGTGAAGGCCACTCTAAAATGGGCAGTTTTGTCCCACAATACAATGCTACAAATGTTTCATGTTCTGAGGGAGCGTGCAATTGGCATGCTGACTGCAGAAATATTCACCAGAGCTGTTGTCAGAGAATTTAATGTACATTTCTGTACCATAAGTCACCTCCAACATCGCTTTAGAAAATTTGGCAGTACAGCCAACCGGCCTCACAACCGCAGACCACGTGTAACCACACCAGCCCAGGACCTCCACATCCGGCTTCTTCACCAGCGGGATTGTCTGAGACACGCCACCCGGACAGCTTATGAAACTGTGGGTTCGCACAACCAAAGAATTTCTGCACAAACTGTCAGAAACCGTCTCAGGAAAGCTCATCTGCATGCTCGTTGTCCTCACCAGGGTCTTGACATTACTGCAATTTGGCATCGTAACTGACTTCAGAGAGCAAATGCTCACCTTCGATGACCACTGGCACGCTGGAGAAGTGTGCTCTTCACAGATGAATCCCGGTTTCAATTGTACCTGGGCAGATGGCAGACAGCGTGTAAGGTGTCGTGTGGGCGGGTGGTTTGCTGATGTCAACATTGTGAACAGAGTGCCCCATATTAGAGGTGGGGTTATGGTATGGGCATACATAACTTATGGACAACGAACACAATTGCATTTTATCGATGGCAATTTGAATGCACAGAGATACTGAGACCAGCTCCTGAGGCACATTGTCGTGCCATTCATCTGCCACCATTGCCTCATGTTTCAGTATGATAATGCACGGCTCCATGTCGCAAGGATCTGTACACAATTTCTGGAAGCTGAAAATGTCCCAGTTCTTCCATGGCCTGCAAACTCACCACACATATCACCCATTGATTATGTTTGGGATGCTCTGGATCGATGTGTACAACAGCATGTTCCAGGTCCCTTCAACATCCAGCAACTTCGCACAGCCATTGAAGAGGAGTGGGACAACATTCCACAGACCACAATCAACAGCTTGATCATATCTATGCGAAGGAGATGTGTCGCACTGCATGAGGCAAATGGTGGTCACACCAGATAATGACTGGTTTTCTGTTCCACGGCCCTACCTATTCTTTTTTTCAGATGCATATCTGTATTCCCAGTCATGTGAAATACATACATTAGGGCCTAATTAATTTATATGAACTGTAACTCAGGAAAATCTTTGAAATTGTCTCTCTCCCTCAGACTTGTCTCTCTCCCTCAGACTTGTCTCTCTCCCTCAGACTTGTCTCTCTCCCTCAGACTTGTCTCTCTCCCTCAGACTGTTCTCTCTCTCTCTCTCGCTCGCTCAGACTGTTCTCTCTCTCTCTCTCTCTCTCCCTCTCTCTCGCTCAGACTGCCTCTCTCTCTCTCTCTCTCGCTCAGACTGCCTCTCTCTCTCGCTCAGACTGCCTCTCTCTCTCGCTCAGACTGCCTCTCTCTCTCGCTCAGACTGCCTCTCTCTCTCGCTCAGACTGCCTCTCTCTCTCCCTCAGACTGCCTCTCTCTCTCCCTCAGACTGTCTCTCTCTCTCCCTCAGACTGTCTCTCTCTCTCCCTCAGACTGTCTCTCTCTCTCCCTCAGACTGTCTCTCTCTCTCCCTCAGACTGTCTCTCTCTCTCCCTCAGACTGTTCTCTCTCTCTCTCTCTCGCTCGCTCAGACTGTTCTCTCTCTCTCTCTCTCTCTCCCTCTCTCTCGCTCAGACTGCCTCTCTCTCTCTCTCTCTCGCTCAGACTGCCTCTCTCTCTCGCTCAGACTGCCTCTCTCTCTCGCTCAGACTGCCTCTCTCTCTCGCTCAGACTGCCTCTCTCTCTCGCTCAGACTGCCTCTCTCTCTCCCTCAGACTGCCTCTCTCTCTCCCTCAGACTGTCTCTCTCTCTCCCTCAGACTGTCTCTCTCTCTCCCTCAGACTGTCTCTCTCTCTCCCTCAGACTGTCTCTCTCTCTCCCTCAGACTGTCTCTCTCTCTCCCTCAGACTTCTCTCTCTCCCTCAGACTTCTCTCTCTCCCTCAGACTGTCTCTCTCTCTCCCTCAGACTGTCTCTCTCTCAGACTGCCTCTCTCTCTCGCTCAGACTGCCTCTCTCTCTCGCTCAGACTGCCTCTCTCTCTCGCTCAGACTGCATCTCTCTCTCCCTCAGACTGCCTCTCTCTCTCGCGCTCAGACTGTCTCTCTCTCTCGCGCTCAGACTGTCTCTCTCTCGCGCTCAGACTGTCTCTCTCTCGCTCTCAGACTGTCTCTCTCTCGCGCTCAGACTGTCTCTCTCTCGCGCTCAGACTGTCTCTCTCTCGCGCTCAGACTGTCTCTCTCTCGCGCTCAGACTGTCTCTCTCTCGCGCTCAGACTGTCTCTCTCTCGCGCTCAGACTGTGTCTCTCTCGCTCAGACTGTGTCTCTCTCGCTCAGACTGTGTCTCTCTCGCTCAGACTGTCTCTCTCGCTCAGACTGTTCTCTCTCTCTCTCTCGCTCAAACTGTTCTCTCTCGCTCAGACAGTCTGAGCGAGAGAGACAGTCTGAGCGAGAGAGACAGTCTGAGCGAGAGAGACAGTCTGAGCGAGAGAGACAGTCTGAGCGAGAGAGACAGTCTGAGCGAGAGAGACAGTCTGAGCGAGAGAGAGAACAGTCTGAGCGAGAGAGAACAGTCTGAGCGAGAGAGAACAGTCTGAGCGAGAGAGACAGTCTGAGCGAGAGAGACAGTCTGAGCGAGAGAGACAGTCTGAGCGAGAGAGACAGTCTGAGCGAGAGAGACAGTCTGAGCGAGAGAGAGAGAACAGTCTGAGCGAGAGAGAGAGAACAGTCTGAGCGAGAGAGAGAACAGTGAGCGAGAGAGAGAGAGAGAGAGAGGGAGAACAGTCTGAGCGAGTGAGAACAGTCTGAGCGAGAGAGACAGTCTGAGCGAGAGGGAACAGTCTAAGCGAGAGAGAGAACAGCCTGAGCGAGAGAGAGAACAGCCTGAGCGAGAGAGAGAACAGCCTGAGCGAGAGAGAGAACAGCCTGAGCGAGAGAGAGAACAGCCTGAGCGAGAGAGACAGCCTGAGCGAGAGAGACAGCCTGAGCGAGAGATACAGCCGTCTGAGCGAGAGAGAGAACAGCCTGAGCGAGAGAGAGAACAGCATGAGCGAGAGAGAGAACAGCCTGAGCGAGAGAGAGAACAGCCTGAGCGAGAGAGAGAACAGCCTGAGCGAGAGAGACAGCCTGAGCGAGAGAGACAGCCTGAGCGAGAGAGACAGCCGTCTGAGCGAGAGAGAGAACAGTCTGAGCGAGAGAGAGAACAGTCTGAGCGAGAGAGAGAACAGCCTGAGCGAGAGAGAACAGCCTGAGCGAGAGAGAACAGCCTGAGCGAGAGAGACAGCCTGAGCGAGAGAGACAGCCTGAGCGAGAGACAGTCTCTCTCGCTCAGACTGTTCTCTCTCTCGCTCAGACTGTTCTCTCTCTCGCTCAGACTGTTCTCTCTCTCGCTCAGACTGTCTCTCTCGCGCTCAGACTGTCTCTCGCGCTCAGACTGTGTCTCTCTCGCTCAGACTGTCTCTCTCGCTCAGACTGTCTCTCTCGCGAGAGAGAACAGCCTGAGCGAGAGAGACAGCCTGAGCGAGAGAGACAGCCTGAGCGAGAGAGACAGTCTCTCTCGCTCAGACTGTTCTCTCTCTCGCTCAGACTGTTCTCTCTCTCGCTCAGACTGTTCTCTCTCTCGCTCAGACTGTTCTCTCTCTCAGGCTGTCTCTCTCGCTCAGGCTGTTCTCTCTCTCGCTCAGGCTGTTCTCTCTCGCTCAGACTGTCTCTCTCGCTCAGACTGTCACTCTCGCTCAGACTGTTCTCTCTCTCTCGCTCAGACTGTTCTCTCTCTCTCTCTCTCGCTCAGACTGTTCTCTCTCTCTCTCTCTCTCTCTCTCTCGCTCAGACTGTTCTCTCTCTCTCTCTCTCGCTCAGACTGTTCTCTCTCTCTCTCTCTCTCGCTCAGACTGTTCTCTCTCTCTCTCTCTCTCTCTCTCTCGGTTCTCTCTCAGACTTCTCTCTCGCTCAGACTGTTCTCTCTCTCTCGCGCAGACTGTTCTCTCTCTCTCGCGCAGACTGTTCTCTCTCTCTCGCGTGCAGACTGTTCTCTCTCTCTCGCGCAGACTGTTCTCTCTCTCTCGCGCAGACTGTTCTCTCTCTCGCGCGCAGACTGTTCTCTCTCTCGCGCGCAGACTGTTCTCTCTCTCGCACGCAGACTGTTCTCTCTCGCACGCAGACTGTTCTCTCTCTCGCTCACTCACACACAGCCGGTCTCCGAGCAGTTGCCATCTTAATTTCTCCCTGTAGAACCTTGCATTAGCATTAAGATAAGCGCATAATGACATTAAATGTGATTAAGTGGTACAACAGCAAAAAGGGTTCAGTCATAAGAGTAAAGGCGACCGGGGAAATAGAAAATTTAAGTTTAGCAGCACTTAGAGACTGATGAGAAAAGCTGTGGAATTGCTTCCTCTGCTGAGCACTCAAGAAGTTCCTGGGTTAAAAATCATGGAGGCTAGCGCAGTGTTTCCCAAACTCAAACAAAAGAGAAATGGAACAGAGAGAAAATGTAGCAATTATATAATGAATATCATGCAATTCTACTCATTCGGCCATGGGGGAGAGAGAAACATTTGCAGCTCATTTCCAGTAATTCTACATATTTAGCCATGGTGTGAAGAGAAATGTTTGCAGTTTTAAAGCTCATTTCCTGTGATTCTATACATTTTTCCATGACGTATGCCATGTTAATATTTGAGTGGGAGTGACTAACAAAATCAAATGGGGGTCCCGTGGAATTAAGGGCCCCTGGACATTCATTGTGTGTGTGCAATGATGTGCGAAATCTGGGATTTTTTTTTTCATTCTTATTGGATAAGCATTAGAATAAGCCACCTCAATATTTGCAGCCATAGATGGTAATGTCTCTCTAGGAGCTGATCTGTCATCAGTACTGTGAAATAATTTGAACAGATTTGAATGGAGAATGCAGATTTTGAAATTGCACCTTGTGTATTCTACTATTCTAACTCTCAACAGTACGTTGAGACCCAGACTGAGTTTCTAAAGAATAAATATATTGATCAAAAATATAATAACATGTAAAGTGTTTCATGAGCTGACAAAAGATCCCAGAGATCTTTTAGCGCAAAATGCTTATTTCTCTCAAATTTTGTGCACAAATTTGTTAACATCCCTGTTAGTGAGTATTTCTCCTTTGCCAAGATAATACATCCACCTGACAGGTGTGGCATATCAAAAAGCAGATTTAAAAAACATTACACAGGTGCACCTTGTGCTGGGGACAGTGAAGGCCACTCTAAAATGGGCAGTTTTGTCCCACAATACAATGCTACAGATGTTTCATGTTCTGAGGGAGCGTGCAATTGGCATGCTGACTGCAGAAATATTCACCAGAGCTTTTGTCAGAGAATTTAATGTACATTTCTGTACCATAAGTCACCTCCAACATCGCTTTAGAAAATTTGGCAGTACAGCCAACCGGCCTCACAACCGCAGACCACGTGTAACCACACCAGCCCAGGACCTCCACATCCGGCTTCTTCACCAGCGGGATTGTCTGAGACACGCCACCCGGACAGCTTATGAAACTGTGGGTTCGCACAACCAAAGAATTTCTGCACAAACTGTCAGAAACCGTCTCAGGAAAGCTCATCTGCATGCTCGTTGTCCTCAACAGGGTCTTGACATTACTGCAATTTGGCATCGTAACTGACTTCAGAGAGCAAATGCTCAACTTCGATGACCACTGGCACGCTGGAGAAGTGTGCTCTTCACAGATGAATCCCGGTTTCAATTGTACCTGGGCAGATGGCAGACAGCGTGTAAGGTGTCGTGTGGGCGGGTGGTTTGCTGATGTCAACATTGTGAACAGAGTGCCCCATATTAGAGGTGGGGTTATGGTATGGGCATACATAACTTATGGACAACGAACACAATTGCATTTTATCGATGGCAATTTGAATGCACAGAGATACTGAGACCAGCTCCTGAGGCACATTGTCGTGCCATTCATCTGCCACCATCGCCTCATGTTTCAGTATGATAATGCACGGCTCCATGTCGCAAGGATCTGTACACAATTTCTGGAAGCTGAAAATGTCCCAGTTCTTCCATGGCCTGCAAACTCACCACACATATCACCCATTGATTATGTTTGGGATGCTCTGGATCGATGTGTACAACAGCATGTTCCAGGTCCCTTCAACATCCAGCAACTTCGCACAGCCATTGAAGAGGAGTGGGACAACATTCCACAGACCACAATCAACAGCTTGATCATATCTATGCGAAGGAGATGTCGCACTGCATGAGGCAAATGGTGGTCACACCAGATAATGACTGGTTTTCTGTTCCACGGCCCTACCTATTCTTTTTTTCAGATGCATATCTGTATTCCCAGTCATGTGAAATACATACATTAGGGCCTAATTAATTTATATGAACTGTAACTCAGGAAAATCTTTGAAATTGTTCCATGTTGCGTTTATATTTCAATAATAACAATGGATAATAATAAATATTTTAGATTTTATGTCGCTTAACAGATAGCCCTGTGTGTGTGCATACAGTGCCTTCGGAAAGTATTCAGACCCATTGACTTTTCACACATTTTGTTATGTTACAGCCTTAATCTAAAATGGATTACATTTTTTAAAAATCCTCATCAATCTATACACTATCTAATAATGACAAAGCGAAAACAGTTTTTTTGAACAATTTTTTTTTTTAAACCTGAAATACCTTATTTACGTAAGTATTCAGACCCTTTGCTAGGAGACTCGAAATTGAGCTCAGGTGCATCCTGTTTCCATTGATCATCCTTGAGATGTTTCTACAACTTGATTGGAGTCCACCTGTGGTAAATTCAATTGATTGGACATGATTTGGAAAGGCACACACCTGTCTATATAAGGTCCCACAGTTGACAGTCCATGTCAGAGCAAAAGCCAAGCCATAAGGTCGAAGGAATGGTTCGTAGAGCTCCGAGACAGGATTGTGTCAAGGCAACCAAAAAAAGTCTGCAGCACTGAAGGTCCCCAAGAACAGTGGCCTCCATCATTCTTAAATAGAAGAAGTTTGGAACGATTTAATCAATTTTAGAATAAGGCTGTAACGTAACAAAATGTTGCAATACTTTCCGAATGCACTGTAGGTACGTATGTGTGTGCTCACTAAGGCACAATGTCACTTAAGGACACACAAAAGACAAAGTACATTTTCCTCATCACTCAAGACAAGTGTGGTCACAGGAAGCATCCCATCTTGGAGCACAGGATAGGAGAGGAAGAAGAGGGTTATTAGACTCCACCAGTGAGCCGAACAGAGAGATAGAGAACAGAGATTTGTGAGGCCATCCATCTCTGGCTCAGTCCAGCCTCAGCCTGAGGGGAACACGATGATTTAGTGGTGTGAGGGCTAGAAGCAAGGAAAGATGGAGAGAAAGAGATATATAAATATAAATAAAATATATAAATATATATAAATATATAAATATATATATATATATATATATGAGTGCGTGCATGCTTGTGTGTATGTGCACGCGTTCGCATGTGTGTGTCTGATCAGGGCCAGAGTAGAAAACATCAGGTGTGTGTGTGTTCGCTTTTGGCTGTCGGCCGTCAGTGAAGCTGGAGCAGGCGCTGTAGCAGCCGTGATGTACCCCCACAGCCACACCTACAGCCTCAGCTGGCACAGAGAAGACTGTATTATACCTTCAATTTGCTCAGTTCAAATCTAATAGAAAGATTCAGTTTGTCACACATCTCCCCATGAGAGGGTCTTAAATCTATAGTCACAGTGCCACTCACAACAGTGAGTCATAATTCAATTCATTTCAGGGCTATAATGGATCCTGGGGGTGGATGTAGGTATTGTATGGACATTTGTGGACAATATACAGTATGTATTGTATGGACAATGTATGCACTCATGACTGGAAGACGCTTTGAATTAAAGCGTCTGCTAAATGGCATATATTATTATTAATATATATTATTTATATTCCACCAGGTGCTGGGTATCTCATATCCTGATTAATTGCCAGGTGCAGGCAGCATACAGCGTGTTCAGGGCCTTAGCACCGTGTGGTGATCTGCAGGGCAATGACTGATGTTCAGTCAGGTCTACTTAATAAGGCAGAGAGAGTGGAGGGTATGTGTGTCCGGTGCACCTGGAAATCCTATTAGGCTTCAGCTCAGCTGGCTAACTCACCACAGAAGGACTTTTATCTGGATGGATGACTACACAGAACACAAGCGTTAGCCACATCAATAGAGTAACCATTTTAGCGGGCGATGCTAGCGCTAACTTCTGGCTACTGTTACAATACCCTATACTGATCAGCAGTAACACAATTCTTCAGCCACAAGGCATCGGGAATCAGCAGATACATTCATTTAAAGACAAAGTCTTGTCACTTCCCATTGAGTTAGTGACCCTAAAACATGCTGCAGGTACTGAACCAGTGAGCAGGATCGCTAACTCAATTTAGAAGCCTATTGGCCTGGATACAGCGGACTGACGATGACCCTTCTCTACTTCTACCCAACCTGAAACATAACAATACGTTTACTGTCCTGTTTTCATGAAAAGACAGTCTGGGTCTAGCTATATGTCAGTGTCTGAGTTTCTCATTTTCTCCCTCTCGCTGCCGGCTCTCTCTCTCTGCTGGGGCTGAATCACTTCTTTCATTATTTTCTTATTTCCCTCTCTCTCTCGCTCACTCCCCCCCCCCCCCCCCCCTCTTCCCCTCTACTCTGGGCAGTGTTTCCAGACACCCAGGTCTGAGATAAGCAGAGAGAAGCCAGACTGGTGGTGGGCCGTGTGCAGCAGGAGGCAGACACCCAGATTAGAGGGGCTGAGCTGGGCTTTCAACCACCACCTCGCTTTGACCACAGAACAACCACTGAACCATAGCTGCACTTAACCATGAACACAGACTGGATAGGTTAGATCAGGTCGATTTTTGAAAACATCTGCCGCATCCAATGTTTTCAGATCTATACGTGCCTTTAGAGGCTAGAGTTTGTAGTTTACCTACTGTGCTGCTGGTTGTAATTTCAACATGATTATATTGTCTGATGCAAAGCGTGAACACCGGACTAAGATCGAATCGTTCTACACCCGCTCCCGACGCTTGTTGGATGTGGAAGGGCTTGCAAACCATTACAGACTACAAAGGGAAGCACAGCTGAGAGCTGCCCAGTGACACAAGCCTACCAGACGAGCTAAATTACTTCTACGCTCGCTTTGAGGCAAGTAACACTGAAACATGCATGAGAGCATCAGCTGTTCTGGACGACTGTGTATTCACGCCAGCCGCAGCCGTTGTGAGTAAGACCTTTAAACAGGTCAACATTCACAAGGCCGCAGGGCCAGATGGATTACCAGGACGTGTACTCCGAGCATGCGCTGAGTCTGTAATACCAACATGTTTCAAGCAGACCACCATAGACCCTGTGCCCAAGAACACTAAGGTAACCTGCCTAAATGACTACCGACCCGTAGCACACACGTCTATAGCCATGAAGTGCTTTGAAAGGCTGGTCGTGGGTCACATCAACACCATTATCCCAGAAACCCTAGACCCACTCCAATTTGCATACCGCCCCAAAAGTTCCACAGATGATGCAATCTCTATTGCACTCCACACTGCACTTTCACACCTGGACAAAAGGAATACCTATGTGAGAATGCTATTCATTGACTACAGCTAAGCGTTCAACACCATAGTGCCCTCACAGCTCATCACTAAGCAAAGGACACTGGGACTAAACACCTCCCTCTGCAACTGGATCCTGGACTTCCTAGCGGGCTGCCCCCAGGTGGTAAGGGTAGGTACCAACACATCCACCACGGGGGCCCCTCAGGGGTGCGTGCTCAGTCCCCTCCTGTTCTCCCTGTTCACTCATGACTGCACGGCCAGGCACAACTCTAACACCCTCATTAAGTTTGCCGACGACACAACAGTGGTAAGCCTGATCACCGACAACGACGAGAAAGCCTATAGGGAGGAGGTCAGAGACCTGACCGTGTGGTGCAAGGACAACAACCTCCCCCTCAACATGATTTTGACAAAGGAGATGATTGTGGACTACAGAAAAAGGAGGACCGAGCACGCCCCATTCTCACCGACAGGGCTATAGTGGAGCAGGTTGAGAGCTTCAAGTTCCTTGGTGTCCACTGCCTGGTATGGCAACTGCTCGGCCTCCGACAGCAAGACACTACAGATGGTAGTGCATACGGCCCAATACATCACTGGGGCCAAGCATCCTGCCATCCAGGACCTCTATACCGGTGTCAGAGGAACGCCCTAATTATTGTGAAAGACTCCAGCCACGCTAGTCATAGACTGTCCTCTCTGCTACCGCATGACAAGCGGTACCGGAGTACCAAGTCTAGATCCAAGAGGCTTCTAAACTCTAAAACAGCTTCTACCCCCAAGCCATAAGACTCCTGAACATCTAATCAAATGGCTACCCAGACTATTTGCATTGCCCCCCCCCCCCCCTTTTAAGCTGCTGCTACTCTCTGTTATCTAAGCATAGTCACTTTAATAACTCTACCTACATGTACATATTACCTCGACTAACTGGTGCCCCTGCACATTGACCCTGTACCGGTACCCCATGTATATAGCCTCGCTATTGTTATTTTACTGCTGCTCTTTAATTACTTGTTCCTTTTATTTCTTTTTTTGGCGGGGTATTTTTCTTCAAACTGTATTGTTGGTCAAGGACTCGTAAGTAAGCATTTCACTGTAAACGTCTACACCGGTTGTATTCGGCGCCTGTGGCAAATAACGTTTGATTTGATTTGATATCAGCTCGAACAGTAGGAACTACAGGTGTGATTGGGAAAGTGCAAGGTAATTATGGAATATTCAATCTAACTAAATGCCATGGGTTAGAAATCAGAGAGCTAAAACGCTCTTTAATGACATTGCAAAAAGGCTTAAATACCTCCTGCTGGTTGGCACATGGCCCTCTGTGGTCATGTGACTAAATGCAGGAGCAGTGGAGAATGTGTAAGTGGCTTGGTAATAAAAGTAATTGTGAGAAATACTGAGTCCATGCCGGGAGATGCAGAAGCGACCATGGCAACGGAGGGAGAGAGCAAGAGAGAGAGAGAGAGAGCAGTAGAGCGGTAGAGCTGTCAGTGCATGGAGATTTAGCAAAAGAGGAGAAGGAAGGAAGGAGTTGGAGAAGGAAAAGAAGGTGTCACTACCTCAAACCCAATTAACACCACCACCTCAGGGGCTCTGAGAATATAAAGGAATTAAAATAAAATAATTCAACCAATCAACCTCTCCAGCCAAGTGGACAATTATTCTAGAACTGGCCTCAACAGCTGTATTTAGCTGGGAAATAATCCCTGAAATACAAAGCTAATAGCATGATTATACAGGATGGCATACAAATACATATATGAGCTCCTAGAATGGCATCCATCCACTGACAGACCAAGACACCTGGCTGAACACCTACAGTTGAAGTCGGAAGTTTACATACACTTAGGTTGGTGTCATTAAAACTAGTTTTTCAACCACTTCACACATTTCTTGTTAACAAACTATAGTTTTGCCAAGTCGGTTAGGACATCTAATTTGCATGACACAAGTAATATTTCCAACAATTGTTTACAGACAGGTTATTTCACCTCAGAAAAAAATTGTAGACCTCCACAAGTTTGGTTCATCCTTGGGAACAATTTCCAAACACCTGAAGGTACCACGTTCATCTGTACAAACAATAGTACACAAGTATAAACACCATGGGACCACGCAGCCGTCATACCGCTCAGGAAGGAGAAGAGCTCTGTCTCCTAGAGATGAACGTACTTTGGTGCAAAAAGTGCAAATCAATCCCAGAACAATAGCAAAGGACCTTGTGAAGATGCTGGAGGAAACAGGTATAAAAGTATCTATATCCACATTAAAACGAGTCCTATATCAACATAACCTGAAAGGCCATTCAGTAATGAAGAAGCCACTGCTCCAAAACCGCCATAAAAAAGCCAGACTACGGTTTGCAACTGCACATGGGGACAAAGATCATACTTTTTGGAGACTTCTAATAAAAGCTGAAATAAATCATTCTCTCTACTATTATTCTGACATCTTACATTCTTAAATTACAGTGGTGATCCTAACTGACATAAAACAGGTCATTTTTACTAGGATTAAATGTCATCAATTGTTAAAAACTGAGTTTAAATGTATTTGGCTAAGGTGCATGTAAAACTTCCGACTTCAACTGTATATGATTAACAGAGAGTAGCAGCAGCGTAAAAGAGGGGTGGGAGGGGGGGGGGAACAATGCAAATAGTCTGGGTAGCCATTTGATTACCAGTTCAGTTGTCTTATGGCTTGGGGTAAAAGCTGTTGAGAAGCCTTTTGGACCTAGTCTTGGCACTCCGGTACCGCTTGCCATGTGGTAGCAGAGAGAACATTCTATGACTGGGGTGGCTGGGGTCTTAGACCATTTTTAGGGCTTTCCTCTGACACGGCCTGGTGTAGAGGTCCTGGATGGCAGGCAGGGATGTACTGGGCCATGTGCACTATCCTCTGTAGTGCCTTGCGGTTGGAGGCCGATACTCTCGATGTTGCAGTTGTAGAACCTTTTGAGGATCTGTGGACCCATGCCAAATCTTTTTAATTTCCTGAGGGGGAATAGGTTTTGTCGTGCCCGCTTCATGACTGTCTTGGTGTGTTTGGACCATTGTAGTTTGTTGGTGATTTTGACACCAAGGAACTTGAAGCTCTCAACCTGCTCCACTACAGCCCCCTCAATGAGAATGGGGGCATGCTCGGTCCCCCTTTTCCTGTAGTCCACAATCGTCTCAGTCTTGGTTACGTTGAGGGATAGGTTGTTATTCTGGCACCACCCGGCCAGGTCTCCAATCTCCTCCATATTGGCTGTCTCTTGTTGTTGGTGATCAGGCCTAGCACTGTTGTTTTGTCTGCAAACTTAATGATGGTGTTGGAGTCGTGCCTGGCCATGCTGTCGTGGGTGAACAGGGAGTACAGAAGGGGACTGAGCACACACCCCTGGGGAGCTCCAGTGTTGAGGATCAGCGTGGCAGATGTGTTGCTACCTACGCTTACCACCTGGGGGCGGCCCGTCAGGAAGTCCAGGATCCAGTTGCAGAGGGAGGTGTTTAGTCCTTAGCTTAGTGATTAGTTTTGAGGGTACTATGGTGTTGAACGCTGAGCTGTAGTCGGTGAATAGCATTCTCACGTAGGTGTTCCTTTTGTCCAGGTGGGAAAGGGCAGTGTGGAGTACAATAGAGATTGCATTATCTGTAGATCTGTTTGGGCCATATATAAATTGGAGTGGGTCTAGGGTTTCTGGGATAAGGGTGTTGCCTTTCAAAGCACTTCATGGCTACGGACGTGAGTGCTACGGGTCTGTAGTCATTTAGGCAGGTTGCCTTAGTGTTCTTGGGCACAGGTATGATTCAATCTTACTGGTGCTTTGCTTGTTTGATGATTCGGAGGGCATGGCAGGATTTATTGGTGGTCTGCTTGAAACATGTTGGTATTACAGACTCAAATCAGGGACATGTTGAAAATGTTAGTGAAGACACCTGCCAGTTGGTCAGCACATGCCCGGAGCACAGGTCCTGGTAATCCGTCTGGCCCAGCGGCTTTGTGAATGTTGACCTGTTTAAAAGGTCTTACTCACGCCGGCTACGGAGAGCGTGATCACACAGTTGTCTGGAACAGCTGATGCGCTCATGCATGCCTCAGTGTTGCTTGCCTCGAAGCAAGCATAAAAGTGATTTAGTTCATCTGGTAATCTCGTGTCACTGGGCAGCTCGCAGCTGCGCTTCCCTTTGTAGTCTGTAATAGTTTACAAACCCTGCCACATAAGATGAGCGTCGGAGCCGGTGTCGTATGATTCAATCTTACACCTGTATTGGTGCTTTGCTTGTTTAACCTCTTGGATCTCTAGGGGCGCTATTTCATTTTTGGATAAAAAACGTTCCCGTTTTAAGCGCAATATTTTGTCACTAAAAGATGCTCGACTATGCATATTATTGACCGTTTTGGAAAGAAAACACTCTGAAGTTTCTGAATCTGCAAAGATATTGTCTGTAAGTGCCCCAGAACTCATTCTACAGGCGAAACCAAGATGATGCGTCAACCAGGAAATGAGCAGAATCTCTGAAGCTCTGTTTTCCATTGTCTCCTTATATGGCTGTGATTGCGCAAGGAATGAGCCTACACTTTCTGTCGTTTCCCCAACGTGTTTGCAGCATTGTGACGTATTTGTAGGCATATCATTGGAAGATTGACCGTAAGAGACTACATTTTCCAAGTGTCCGCCTGGTGTCCCTGCGTCGAAATTGGAGCGCAAAGCCAGGTGCACTTATTTTTCCATTTGAGAGCAAGGAGAAACCAGGCTTCCACGAAGGATATATCATCGAAGAGATATGTGGAAAAACACCTTGAGGATTGATTCTAAACCACGTTTGCCATGTTTCAGTCGATATTATGGAGTTAATTTGGAAAAAAGTTAGCGTTTTGAGGGCTGAATTTTCGTTTTTTTTTTTTTTTTTTTTTTTTTTTTTTGGTAGCCAAATGTGATGTACAAAACGGAGCTATTTCTAATACACAAAGAATCTTTTTGGAAAAACTGAGCATCTGCTATCTAACTGAGAGTCTCCTCATTGAAAACATCAGAAGTTCTTCAAAGGTAAGTTATTTTATTTGAAGGCTTTACTTGTTTTTGTGATAGTTGCTTGCTAAATGCTAACGCTAATGCTAACGCTAAATGCTACGCTAGCTAGCTACTGTTACACAAATGATTGTTTTCCTATGGTTGAAAAGCATATTTTGAAAATCTGAGATGACAGTGTTGTTAACAAAAGGCTAAGCTTGAGAGATAGCATATTTATTTCATTTCATTTGCGATTTTCATGAATAGTTAACATTGCGTTATGGTAATGAGCTTAGGTCTATAAATAGAATCCCGGATCCGGGTTTGGTCGTCGCAACAGGTTAATGATTCAGAGGGCATAGCAGGATTTCTTATAGGCTTCCGGGTTAGAGTCCCGCACCTTGAAACCAGCAGCTCTACCCTTTAGCTCAGTGCGGATGTTGCCTGTAATTCATGGCTTCTGGTTGTGGTATGTACGTACAGTCACTGTGGGGAGGACATCCTCGACACACTTATTGATAAAGCCGGTGACTGATGTGGTGTACTCCTCAATGCAATTGGAAGAATCCCGGAACATGTTCCAGTCTGTGATAGCAAAACAGTCCTATAGTCTAGCATCTGCTTTATCTGACCACTATTTTATAGACCGAGTCACTGGTGCTTCCTGCTTTAATTTTTGCTTGTAAGCAGGGATCAGGAGGATAGAATTGTGGTCAGATTTACCAAATGAGGGTGAGGGAGAGCTTTGTACACGTCTCTGTGTGTGGAGTACAGGTGATCTAGAGTATTTTCCCTCTGGTTGCGCATTTAACATGTTGATAGAAATGAGGTAAAACTGATTTAAGTTTCCCTGCATCAAAGTCTCTGGCCACTAGGAGCACCGCTTCTAAGTGAGCAGTTTCCTGTTTACTTATTTCCTTATACAGCTGACTGAGTGCGGTCTTAGTGCCCCCGTATCTGTTTGTGGTGGTAAATAAACAGCCACGAAATGTAGATGAAAACTCTTGGCAAATAGTGTGGTCTACAGTTCATCATAAGATACTCTACTTCAGCCGAGCAAAATCTAGAGACTTCCTCAGATTTTGTGCACCAGCTGTTGTTTACAAATATACACAGACCGACCCCCCTCGTCTTACTGTGCTGTTCGATCTTGCCGGTGCAGCGTATATCCTGCTAGCTGAATATCCATGTCACCATTCAGCCACGATTCTGTGAAACATAACATGCTACAGTTTGTGATGTCCCGTTGGAGGGATATTCGTGATCGTACCTAGTCTAATTTATTGTCCAATGATTGTACGTTGGCGAGTAATATTGACAGTAACGGCAGTTTTCCCACTCGCCTTCTGCGGATCGTTACGAGGTACCCCGCTCTGTGTCCTTTGTACCTTCGTCTCTTTCTCTTGTCAATAACGGGGGTGTTGGCCTTGTCGGATGTTGGGAAAATGTCCTGTGCGTCTTGATTGTTGAAGAAAAAAATATTTGTCTAATCCGAGGTGAGTGATCGCTGTCCTGAAATCCAGAAGCTCTTTTTTGCCTCAAGATACAGTGGCAGAAATATTATGTACAAAATAAGTTACAAATAACGCAAAAAAACCCCACATAATAGCACAATTGGTTAGGTGCCCGTAAAACTGCTGCCATTTCTTCCGGCACCATTTTACAGTGGTTTGAAGGCTATGCGTGGCAGCCAGGAGATGCTAAAAGTGTTTATGTTAATCAACGGTCCATTACCGTGAGACTGGCAGTTAGTTGCTTGACAATCACAGGCTTACAAAATTGAATGACCACCACAGTTGTACCCGAACCCGGCTTGTTAGCCTTTTTGGTTGCGTTAGCCATCTTCCTCAGCCAGTTAGTTATTCTGCCTGTTTAGCCTGGCTAACAGATTCAGTAGGAAACTCACAAAATCATATACCAAGCTTTAACACACAACGTCCAGAAGAAGCACACAATCTTTAAGTGGGATTGTTAAGTTAGAGTAAAGCCTGATAGATTTCGGGTTCCCATGTTATTTTAAAGAATGTGTGAAATTGTTCTGCTCAGCTCGAGGTGAAGAATTTAAGGAATGAATCTGTGCCTCGGGTTTATCACTGGTGGAAGGCAGGGCATTCAGGGAGGCACGGTGTTATTGGCCTTGTCTGGCGTGAATCTAATGCTCTTCATTAGAGGGCGCTAGCATGCGAACTCCCCATAGCTGTGTTGTACCAACTGAAAGGTAACCCTTCCATTTTGTACTCTATTCTTATCTAGACCCCCCCCCCCTCTATCTCTACCTACCTCTCTCCTGTGACATTCTCCTATCCCCTGGCAGTTCCTACTAGAGAAGCAGATTAATATGCTCATTGGGAGTCAGTCCTACAGTGTCTTTCCCCAGTAGGTCTCTGTGTGACATTAACATATTGACTCGTCTTTTCAAACCAAAACAGTCTGTCAATGTAGGCTCATGCTTGCCCATGTGTTCCATTCAAACATATCTGATTTTATGGGATTGTTTATTTTGAATGTTATCTGACTGGTTTTGTGTGAATGTGTGAATTTAAAAAAATGTGTGCGAATCTGAAGATATTAAAGGTGTTGTCATTCTCAGAGCACTGTCAGATAATCCTATGAAAAGGCCATTCCAATGCTACACAGCAAAGGCAATAACACGTCGTTCACACAGAACATTACGTTTCCTTTATTCGAGACTCTTCAAGCCACTAGCAGAACGACAACAAAGAGAAAGGTATTGAAAGAGGTGAGATGCGTACTGTGTCCAAAAAGCTTATTCTTTGTCAGGAAATTCCCATATTCAAAAAAGAAAGGTTCAGAAACTCTGGAGGATAAATTGCTGCATTTTGACTTCAGCAACTCTGAATCACCTCTCTGCAGTACCTATGGGCCTGTATCAAATGCATTTCTTTCATTGATGGCCTTCTACTTTATGTTCGGTTCTGCAGTCCAATCTCCAATAAATGGGAAAATGTGAAATTCCTGGGTTTGGTCCAGGAGAGGAGATCAAATCAAAGTTTATTTGTCACGTGCGCCAAATACAACAGGTGTAGACCTTTCAGTGAAATGCTTACTTACAGGCTCTAACCAATAGTGCAAGAAGAAAAAAAGTGTGTGTGTGTGTGTAGGTAAGTAAAGAAATAAAACAACAGTAAAAATATATTTGAAAATAAGAGTAGCAAGGCTATATATAGACACCGGTTAGTCCGGCTTATTGAGGTAGTATGTACAGTGGGGCAAAAAAGTATTCAGTCAGCCACCAATTGTGCAAGTTCTCCCACTTAAAAAGATGAGGCCTGTAATTTTCATCATAGGTACACTTCAATTATGACAGACAAAATGAGAAAAAAAAAATCCTGAAAATCACATTGTAGGATTTTTAATGAATTTATTTTCAAATTATGGTGGAAAATAAGTATTTGATCAATAACAAAAGTTTCTCAATACTTTGTTATATACCCTTTGTTGGCAATGACAGAGGTCAAACGTTTTCTGTAAGTCTTCACAAGGTTTTCACACACTGTTGCTGGTATTTTGGCCCATTCCTCCATGCAGATCTCCTCTAGAGCAGTGATGTTTTGGGGCTGTTGCTGGGCAACACGGATTTTCAACTCCCTCCAAAGATTTTCTATGGGGTTAAGATCTGGAGACTGGCTAGGCCACTCCAGGACCTTGAAATGCTTCTTACGAAGCCACTCCTTTGTTGCCCGGGCGGTGTGTTTGGGATCATTGTCATGCTGAAAGACCCAGCCACGTTTCATCTTCAATGCCCTTGCTGATGGAAGGGGGTTTTCACTCAAAATCTCACGATACATGGCCCCATTCATTCTTTCCTTTACACGGATGAGTCGTCCTGGTCCCTTTGCAGAAAAACAGCCCCAAAGCATGATGTTTCCACCACCATGCTTCACAGTAGGTATGGTGTTCTTTGGATGCAACTCAGCATTCTTTGTCCTCCAAACACAACGAGTTGAGTTTTTACCAAAAAGTTATATTTTGGTTTCATCTGACCATATGACATTCTCCCAATCTTCTTCTGGATCATCCAAATGCTCTCTAGCAAACTTCAGACGGGCCTGGGCATCTACTGGCTTAAGCAGGGGGACACGTCTGGCACTACAGGATTTGAGTCCCTGGCGGCGTAGTGTGTTACTGATGGTAGGCTTTGTTACTTTGGTCCCAGCTCTCTGCAGGTCATTCACTAGGTACCCCCGTGAGGTTCTGGGATTTTTGCTCACCGTTCTTGTGATCATTTTGACCCCATGGGGTGAGATCTTGCATGGGAGCCCCAGATCAAGGGAGATTATCAGTGGTCTTGTATGTCTTCCATTTCCTAATAATTGCTCCCACAGTTGATTTCTTCAAACCAAGCTGCTTACCTATTGCAGATTCAGTCTTCCAAGCCTGGTGCAGGTCTACAAATTTGTCATAGTTGAAGTGTACCTATGACAAAAATTACAGGCCTCTCATCTTTTTAAGTGGGAGAACTTGCACAATTTTTGGCTGACTAAATACTTTTTTGCCCCACTGTACATGTGGGTATGGTTAAAGTGACTATGCATATATGATGAACAGAGAGTAGCAGTAGCGTAAAAAGAAGGGTTGGCTGGTGGTGGGACACAATGCAGATAGCCCGGTTAGCCAATGTGCGGGAGCACTGGTTGGGTCGGGGCAATTGAGGTAGTATGTACATGAACGTATAGTTAAAGTGACTATGTATATAAGATAAACAGAGAGAAGCAGCAGCATAAAAGAGGGGTTGGGGGAGGTGCACACAATGCAAATAGTCCGGGTAACCATTTGGTTAATTGTTCAGGAGTCTTATGGCTTGGGGGTAAAAACTGTTGAGAAGCCTTTTTGTCCTAGACTTGGCACTCCTGTACCGCTTGCCATGCAGTAGTAGAGAGAACAGTCTATGACTGGGGTGGCTGGTGTCTTTGACCATTTTTAGGGCCTTCCTCTGGCACCACCTGGTCTGGAGGTCCTGGATGGCAAGCAGCTTTGCCCCAGTGATGTACTGGGCTGTACGTACTACCTTCTGAAGTGCCGGAGGCCGAGCAATTGCCGTACCAGGCAGTGATGCAACCGTTCAGGATGCTCTCGATGTTGCAGCTGTAGAACCTTTTGTGTATCTCAGGACCCATGCCAAATCTTTTAAATTTCCTGAGGGGGAATAGGCTTTGTCGTGCCCTCTTCACGACTGTCTTGGTGTGTTTGGACCATTCTAGTTTGTTGTTGATGTGGACACCAAGGAACTTGAAGCACTCAACCTGCTCCACTACAGCCCCGTCGATGAGAATGGGGCCGTGCTCGGTGCCTTTTCCTGTAGCCCACAATCATCTCCTTAGTTTTGGTTACGTTGAGGGATAGGTTGTTATTCTGGCACCACCCAGCCAGGTCTCTGACCTCCTCCCTATAGGCTGTCTCGTTGTTGTTGGTGATCAGGCCTACCACTGTTGTGTCATCTGCAAACTTAATGATGGTGTTGGGGTCGTGCCTGGCCATGCAGTCATGGGTGAACAGGGAGTACAGGAGGGGACTGAGCACGCACCCCTGGGGAGCTCCAGTGTTGAGGATCAGCGTGGCAGATGTGTTGCTATCTACCCTCACCACCTGGGGGCGGCCCGTCAGGAAGTCCAGGATCCAGTTGCAGAGGGAGGTGTTTCGTCCCAGGTTCCTTAGCTTAGTGATGAGCTTTGAGGGTACTATGGTGTTGAACGCTGAGCTGTAGTCAATGAATAGCATTCTCACATAGGTGTTCCTTTTGTCCAGGTGGGAAAGGGCAGTGTGGAGTGCAATAGAGATTGCATCATCTGTGGATCTGTTTGGCCGGTATGCAAATTGGAGTGGGTCTAGAGTTTCTTGGATAATGGTGTTGATGTGAGCTATTGCCAGCCTTTCAAAGCACTTCATGGCTACGGATGTGAGTGCTACGGGTCTGTAGTCATTTAGGCAGGTTGCCTTTGTGTTCTTGGGCACAGAGACTATGGTGGTCTGCTTGAAACATGTTGGTATTACAGACTCAGACAGGGACATGTTGAAAATGTCAGTGAAGACACCTGCCAGTTGGTCAGCACATGCCAGGAGCACACGTCCTGGTAATCCGTCTCGCCCCGCAGCCTTGTGTATGTTGACCTGTTTAAAGGTCTTACTCACGTCGGCTACGGAGAGCGTTATCACACAGTCGTCCGGAACAGCTGATGCTCTCATGCATGCCTCAGTGTTGCTTGCCTCGAATCGAGCATAGAAGTGATTTAGCTTGTCTGGTAGGCTCGTGTCACTGGGCAGCTCGCGGCTGTGCTTCCCTTTGTGGTCTGTAATGGTTTGCAAGCCCTGCCACATCCGACGAGCGTCGGAGCCGGTGTAGTATGATTCAATCTTAGCCCTGTATTGATGCTTTGCCTGTTTTATGGTTTGTCGCAGGGCATATGGGACACATTACAGCGGAAGA
Source organism: Oncorhynchus clarkii lewisi (assembly GCF_045791955.1). Lineage (NCBI taxonomy): Eukaryota > Metazoa > Chordata > Actinopteri > Salmoniformes > Salmonidae > Oncorhynchus > Oncorhynchus clarkii. The sequence goes on along the minus strand of NC_092151.1, from coordinate 61,013,884 downwards.
ATATCTTGGGTGGTGGACTGAAAACTATGCTGTTACAGATACATAGGCAGAACACACACAATACAACCCCCTACACACACACAATCCCCACACCCCTCCCAAAACACACACACCAGGTGCTGGGTTTCCTCCACCTCTGCCTGGCCTGTGTATAATTGATGAGAGGAGCAGTAAGGGGGATCATGACAGAGCGTGGGGGCCCGGGATGTCTACCCTGGCAAGGCGCTGACCTTTGACAGCTGCTGGCAGATGGGAGTGTGGAGGTGGGTGGAGGGCAGATGGAAGCCAGTTAAGCCACAAAGAGAACAGGACTGAAATGGGGAGGAGAACGACAGCATAATGCTCTAGAGATGCCTGGTATCTAAGGTTTGTCCTATGAGCAATGGGGAGAGGACCATTAGATCTCACTGCATCTAGAGGAGATGTTTAACGTTTCATTAGTAGAAAGATGGTGTGGGTGGGTGTGACAGCAGGGCAATCAACCTGTCAACCCACACAACAGCGATTCAATACTTGGCCACAACAAACAAATTACAATTACCTTCCAGGTAGATAACCTTTACAAAATCTAATTATGCTTCAAAGACTGTCCAGTTAAAAGGCCTGTTAAAGACCAATTACGACCCTTTTTAAAGTCTGTTCTGCTCCCCTCAACGTATATAAGAACACGGGTGAGAGCACTTGCTGAGAACGTGTTTGTACTGTTAACCTTAAACTCAGGGCACCTCTGATCTTTTCAAAGCTCGACTCTCATAAACCTTCTACTAAACCTGTGGTGCTCACTTATAAATGTATGCACACTTTCCATTAGGACACATTATGCAAAGAATGTCACCAGCAGAGGTGCTTGGGGAGCCAGAGGGGGTAGTAAAGGGGGAGTGATAGAGGGACAGGGGAGGAAGGATCTACCACACCTGGCACCCCTCTGATGATTAGGAGGGGAAGCAGCAGGGAGGGACAGGTACAGGAATGTGTACATCACTTGCCATAGGAGGGGGTACAGCGGGGGGTAGAGGGGTGGGAGGGATGAGGGAATACCTACTGAGCCTGGAGACTGGAACCATTTCCCTACATGGCCTGATCTATCATCAGGGACCCAGGGAGTGAAATGATCTCCCATCCAGTGCAATCACCACCATGTCACCACTTCAGGCCCAGCCCCACTGGCCCTTACTCAGGCTGAGAAGAATATGCTCCATGGATCAGTGATGTAGTGGATACATAGGATGGTCCCAGGTCCAAGGCCTAAGCCCTGATATGGCCGGTTACATTATTAGGTTACAGTAATAGTGGACTAGGGCAGCCCCAAGCCCAGAGGACAGAACCTACAGTACAGTATCCTTCTTGTGTAAGAAACGAAAAATCACATGACCTCCAATCCCCAATAGGCCAAGAGAAGATGAGCTAGCGCCATTACTCCTCATCTTTCAACCCTGACGAAGGCATTGCGTGTCAAAACACTGGTTCAGTCATTCAATAAATATCTGGGAGTGTTTATTTTTTATTTCACCTTTACTTAACCAGGTAGGCCAGTTGAGAACAAGTTCTCATTTACAACGGCGACCTGGCCAAGATAAAGCAAAGCAGTGCGACAAAAACAACAACAGAGTTAAACATCAACAAACGTACAGTCAATAACACAAAAGAAAAAATAGAAAAATCTATGTACAGTGTGTGCAAATGTAGAACAGTAGGGAGGTAGGCAATAAATAGGCCCTAGAGGCAAACATAATTACAATTTAGCATGAATACTGGTGTGATAGATGTGCAGATGATGATGTTCAAATAGAGATACTGGGGTGCAAAAGTGTAGAGTTATGGGGGCTATTTTGTAAATGACATCGCCAAAGTCAAGGATCGGTAGGAGTCAGTTTTACGAGGGTAAGTTTGGCGGCATGAGTGAAGGAGGCTTTGTTGCGAAATAGGAAGCCGATTCTAAACTTAATTTTGGATTGGAGATGCTTAATGTGAGTCTGGAAGGAGAGTTTACAGTCTAACCAGACAAGTATTTGTAGTTGTCCACATATTCTAGGTCAGAACCGTCCAGAGTAGTGATGCTAGTCGGGTGGGCAACAATCGGTTAAGCATGTCCCAGTTTAGGTCACCTAACAGTACAAACTCTGAAGATGGATGGGGGGGGTGATCAATTCACATATGATGTCCAGGGCACAACTGGGGGCCGAGGGGGGTCTATAACAAGCGGCAATGGTGAGAGACTTGTTTCTGGAATGGTGGATTTTTAAAAGTAGAAGCTCAAATTGTTTGGGCACAGACCTGGATAGTATGACAGAACTCTGCAGGCTCTCTTGCAACTCCGCCCCCTTTGGCAGTTCTATCTTGTCAGAAAATGTTATAGTTAGGGATGGAAATTTTAGGATTTTTGGTGGCCTTCCTAAGCCAGGATTCAGACACGGCTAGGACATCCGGGTTGGTGGAGTGTGCTAAAGCAGTGAATAAAACAAACTTAGAGGAGAGGCTTCTAATGTTAACATGCATGAAACTAATGCTTTAACGGTTACAGAAGTCCACAAATAAGAGCGCCTAGGGAGTGGGAGTGATGCTAGGGGATACAGGGCTGGGGTTAACCTTTACATCACCAGAGAAACATAGGAAGAGTAGGATAAGAGTACGGCTAAAGGCTAAAAGAACTGGTTATCTAGTGCGTTCGGAACAGAGAGTAAGAGGAGCAGGTTTCTGGGTGCAGAAGAATAGATTAAAGACATAATGTACAGACAAGGGTATGGTAGGATGTGAGTACAGTGGAGCTAAGCCTAGGCATTGAGTGGCGATGAGAGGTTGTCTCTAGAGGCACCATTTAAGCCAGGTGCGGTCACCGCGTGTGTGTGGGGGGTGGAACATACGGGCTAGCTAAGGCATATTGAGCAGGGTTGGAAGCTTTACAGTGAAATAACACAAATTACTAACGGCATCAGTCAGACAAATTAAATAGCGATATCATATCACAACAAATGTCAACCGTTACAGCGGATTAAACATCTGAAAACTGCTGAGCAAAACTACTCTCAACATCCTTGCAGATAAGGAAACACCCCTCATGTGTTTATATTGACAAAGAGGCAATGGAGCACCCCTTACTTGAAAGAGAGAGAGAGAGATGCAGGGAATTATCTGTAATTGAAGGTCGTGCCTGCGGGCTGCTGTAAGACGGTTGTCTCTGGTGTGTTTGAACTGGATAGTAGTCTATTGGTCACGCTGGGAACAGAGAGATGAGCAAAGTCATGGTTAATGGATTGAGCCACAGGAGTACAGCCATGAGGTTATAGTTAGCTTTCCACCTATAGACCAACACCAGTCTATATCGATCCAGACTGGGCTAGAATAGCTGTGGAGTCTCTCTTGGGCTTCTATGACATTAGGATTATATTTTTCATCATTAGGCAGTAGGCAGATGCTCTTAACCAGATAGATTGCTTAAATACAGGGGCATAAAATGTGCTAAAGCTTCAAGGCCCAATGCAGTTTATTTTTATTTTTATATCAAATAATGTATGGGTAACAATTAAGCACCTTACTGTAATAGTTTTCCATAAAAGATGTCAGCAAAATTATTCTCAAGCAAGAATCTGGGAGTGGCCTGAGTGGGGAGGGGGAAACTGAAAACTTATTGGCAGAGCGGTTTGGAACTCTTTGTTATTGGTTAATTAACTAATTTACCGCCTGGTGATGTCACCAACTCCACCCATGCAAAACAAGCTCATTAAAAGGTCCTGTGTAGATTGTATTTTCAACCAGGAGATATATATATTTTTTTTAAATCACACTTTCACTTTAATTAGCTGTTGTACAATATGATACAAAACACAGGCAAACTGCATTTTGATTGCACTGGGCCTTTAAGTTTTTAAAAGCAAGTGTTGACAGAAGTCTTCTGACAACAATAAAAAAGAGTGACTTATTATCCCTTAACACTCGCAGGAATTGGTCAATATGGCTACAGCTAAATTAAAATGTTTCTTAATGAAGAAATATTAAATGGATACGCATCAATATGGCAGCAATTGAAAGGAACAGTTTAGAGATCATGGAAAAATTATTAGAACAAACACAACAGTTCACCTGACAAGACTGAAACCAAACATTACACTGTTTGTGCCTGACATTTACTGTACTTTTCGCCGCATTTGTTGATAACGTAATCTGAAAATACTCTGGATACATTCAGTAACATGATAAGACTATTCCTGGAAAATGTGAGATAGGTGCAACATAAAACATAACTAGGGTTTGTGTCTCCAAGTGGCCACAAACCTCTCCAAAGTGTGCACATATCCTAAGTAATTTCAATGCACTTTTATAACTCAAAGAAGAGTCAACTGTAAGGTTGTGCCATTGAGGAACTAGAGCAAGCACACTTGTATTGGTTTAATTTGGAACACAACCCTGCATCCCTGCCGCTACACAATTACGGTTGTTTACAAAATCCCAAAACAGCCCATTATAAATCACAATCTGGGTCAGGTGGGCATGATTTTAAAGCGTGTTGTACTGCCAACATGACTAGCTAAGTTATAAAACACGATCTTAGTGTAACATTTTTGTAATTTTGGTGCACATAGAAAGGAGACATGAGTGCATTCAGGTGCATGTGCCACAGCGAATTTTCTTCAAACAAACAAAAAAAAACAGGCTCATTCTGTTCAGAACAACGCAGGGTATGACGACATGTCATCTTGTAAATGTACATCAAACAGTGATCATAAACGTTGACACTATATGACATGCGTTTTATGATTTGGACATTTTAAGTGCACATCTGAACAGGTTTTCGGCTTGCTTGTATGACATAAAAGCGGTATTTATTATAATCCTCAACATCTCATCTTTCAAAATGCACCAGGTCATCTTCATTTACAGCATTTCTCTCACTCAGACAACAACAAAAATGACAAAAGTTGCCAAATTAGTGGGAGGGATGGTGGCAACTTCTTGTTGCACGTGGTGCTCAAGTCTAGAACGGCTGTCAGTCAAAACCCATACAGCGCTATTTTAATTGGACCTTTATTTAACTAGGCAAGTCAGTTAAGAACAAATTCTTATTTTCAATGACGGCCTAGGAACAGTGGGTTAACTGCCTTGTTCAGGGGAAGAACAACACATTTTTACCTTGTCAGCTCGGGGATTCGATCTTGCAACCTTACGGTTACGAGTCCAACACTCTAACCACCAAATACTCTGAAGTAAAAGCTGTGAAGCGCTGACGTCCCGTATAGCATATTACTGTACAGCCACTACATTCCAATTTAGGCACCTATTAGTGCCCAGGTCTTCAATTTTCAACCCATATACAGGTACGAGTGCAAAGGGTTGTAACAACTCCTATGGAATTAGATCTCTGCCAACCCTCTCTGGATTCAGTGTTATCATCTGGCTAAACTATAGGATGGTTATTATGGTTTCTCAACTCAAACAGAGAGAGATGATTGTTCAAATGAATGACAAAATCAGTCATATGTTAAATTGGAATAATATAATGATATTGTGAGAACCAACCAAATAGCGAATTAAAATTGTCACTGCCTTGAAATAAAATATTTGAATTTGTGCTAACTGGCATTGATGCTCTATCATGCACATGCCTACTTTTAGCACAAGAAAGATACGGAGGATCATTGATTAGCTTGGTTTGAATAAATCCAATTGTGACTTGGCTAGTGGCTACACTACAAACTGTTGCGTTAACATTCATACCGGCCATTTACTGCAAGCTCATAGCACCTGCTGAAACCTCTAGGCCTGAGCAGCAGTAATGATTATATTCATTCAGCGGGATGATAAAGGCTGATGCTCTCTCAAAAAGCTTTAAATGCATCTATGTACTGCCAGAAAACGGGAGAGGGATATGGAGCTCATGCAAATGAGAGTGGCCCCTTCCATTCTGTGCGTTAGTCCGACAAATGGCTTATGTAAATGACCTGCCCTTCACAAGTCATGAGCCGGTATTCCTTGAGCGGAAACAAAACAAAGCAACAATCAAAGCTCAGCAGAGCAAGACATTGAACCCAATTATGGGCGACGGCCTTCCTCTGTCTCCTGTGACACACACACACACACACACACACACACACACACACACACACACACACACACACACACACACACACACACACACACACACACACACACACACACACACACACACACACACACACACACACACACACACACACACACACACACACACACACAGTGGTGGAAAAAGTACCCAATTGTCATACTTGAGTAAAAGATACCTTAACAGAAATGACTCAGGTAAAAGTGAGTCACCCAGTAAAATACTACTTGAGTAAAAGTCTTAAAGTATATGGTTTTAAATATACTTAGGTATCAAAAGTAAATGTAATTGCTAAAATATACTTAAGTATCAAAAGAAAAAAAAGTATAAATCATTTCAAATTCCTTATATTAAGCAAATCCTCAGAAACATAACCCGCCAAACCGCGCTTCTTAACACACAGCCTGCTTAACCCGGAAGCCAGCCACACCAATGTGTCTGAGGAAACACTGTTCACCTGACGACCGAGGTGAGCCTGCAGGCACCTGGCCCGCCACAAGAAGTCGCTAGAGCGCGATGAGCCAAGTAAAGCCCCTCCGGCCAAACCCTCCCAAAACTCGGACGAGGCTGGGCCAATTGTGCGCCGCTCTATGGTACTCCTGATCACTTCCGGTTGTGATACAGCCTGGGAACGAACCAGGGTCTGTAGTGACGCCTCTAGCACTGCGATGCAGTGGGAGGTTCCTGGTAGAAAGCCAGACACGATCCCCAGAGTGGTACATGGGCATCTCACTGTGGTGGCGGTCTGCCTGCTCCTTTTGACAGTAGACGGGGCGCTGGAGTCTCGTGAGCATCACTCCACACTTCACGCCTGAACCACTCATCAACCGCAAGAGCTTCAGTTTGTCTCGGGGTCCACGAAGCCAGGGCCGGCTGAAAACCGAGTGGAAGGGGGTCAACCCAGTGGCGGAGTGACGTAGCGAGTTCTGGGCAAACTTTGCCCATGGAAGGAATCGAGCCCAATCTCCCTGCCGGTCCAGACAGTGACTCCTCAAGAACCTCCTGGTTCATCCTGTCCACCCTCCTGTTGAACTGAGGCTGGGCGTGACCCCGAGCATCTCCATATCCGAGATGTGAATTGTGGGCCACGGTCGGAGAAGATGTCCTCTGGAAGGCCATAATGCGGGAAGACCTGCTGGAATAGTGCCTCAGCGACCTGGAGAGCAGTATGAAGACCAGAAATAGGGATTATATGACAGGATTTGTCAAATCTATCCACTACCACCAAAATGGTGGTGAAACCAACAGAGGAGGGGAGATCAGTAACAAAGTCAATGGATAGATGGGACCAGGGACGCTGAGGCACAGGAAGGAGTTTCCCTGCTAGAGTGTTCTGGGGGGATTGGTTTGGGCACATACGGAACAGGAGTTGACGTAACGAGTGATGTCCTGCACCAAGGTGGGCCACCAGTACTTCCTCAGAGATGGATTGGGTAGGGCGAGAAATACCTGGATCTCCAGCGACGACAGCTGTGTGCGTCCAGGTCAGCAGCTGATCCCTTATCGCCATGGGAATGTAGATGCACTCGGGAGAACAGTTAGTGGGTGCGCGGTCCCTCTCCAGAGCCTGGCGAATGTCCACATCTACGACCCAGACCACAGGAGCTACGAGTCAGGAGGATAGGATTATAGGTGCATTCTGGACAGGACCCTCTCCTAAATTGTAGAGACGGGACAGGGCATCGGCCTTGGTGATTTTAAAAATCTGGGCGATAAGTCAGTGTGAAGTCTAACCTTGTGAAGAAAAGGGCCCACCTTGCTTGGCGCAGATTCAGCCTCCTCGTTGTCTGTATGTACTCTGGGTTCCGATTGTCGGTGAGGATGACGAATGGTTTCTTGGCGGTAATGGTACTTTGTGGTGATTTAATTGAGTCCTCTGTAATCGATACATGGACCGCTGGAGCTGGTGTCCTCCTTGACCACAATACAGACCTCCATGGGTTCAGGCTCTGATCCAGAGTGTTCACTGAGGGAGGGAGAGAAGCGATGAGAGTACCGACGCTCCCGGAGTAGGTTATCCAGATGGTTGGCCATCACAATGAGTGCGTCCAAGGAGAGATTGTCATCTCGACAGGCCAGTTCCATCTCGAGCAGGAGGTCCAGATGGCCGTGGCCCATTCCAACGAGTCTCCCAGACGGCCGTGGCCCATTCCAACGCCCGTCCAGTGAGCAGAGAAATAACCGTGGCAACCTTGGACCTCTTGGTGGTAGGGGCTCCCATCTGGTGTGTAAAGTAGAGGGAGCACTGAAGTAGGAAGCCACAACATTTAGATGGGGTACCGTCATATTTATCCAGGAGGGACAAACGGGCATTGCTGACCTGAGCGCATTGCTGAATGGGCTGTTGTGCTGGCTCGCTGGGTTGACTGGCTGTAGAGTACCCTGCGCTAGTTGACGTCAACGCCTCCCGGGTATGTTTGAGACGTTGCACACTGCGAAGAACCTCTTCCATAGCCATTTTTAGTTGTGCCAGCTGGTCATGATGTTGACGTAGAAGATATCCCTGCTCGTCGACCGTCTGGTAGACATTCTGTGTTGCTGCTGCTTCCATTGTTGGAGTCAGTATTCTGTAAAGTATACCCTGGGAGTCAGAAAGCAAGTGCAGGTGGTGAGTTTAATAATAATTGGAACATTGAACAATATAACAAACACCAGTGGCGTATAGACATGAAACACAAACAATACTGACTGGGGAAAGAACTGAATGGCGTGTCAGATATAGGGGAGGTAATGGAGTCCAGGTGTGCCTGATGATGACATCCAGGTGTGCATAATGATGGATAGCAGGACCAGTGGTCAGTATACCGGCGACGTCGAACACCGGAGGGGAGGAGCGGGAGTAGACGTGACACCGCCAGATCAGAGGCAGTAGAGATGACCAGGGATTTTCTCTTGATAAGTGTGTGAATTTGTCAATTTTGCTGACCTGCTAAGCATTCAAAATGTAACGAGTACTTTTGGGTGTCAGGAAAAATGTATGGAGTAAAAAGTATGTTATTTTCTTTAGGAATGTAGGGAAGTAAAAGTTGTAAAAAAAAAAAAGAATAGTAAAGTAAAGTACAGATACCCCCCAAAAATACTTTAGTACTTTAAAGTATTGTTTACTTAAGTACCTTACACCAATGCACACAAATGACACACACATGTGCATGCACACACACAATCACATGCACAGACACACAGGGGCAGAGAAGAGAGAGATGAAGAGAAAGAGGATAGTCGAACAGGCAAATGTAATGCAGTGTATGCACCTACTGCAACATAACGGATATTCTCCTACTGTCTCGTGTCTTCTTGGACATTGCAGTTGAAGATTACACAATACCACAATGTTCTTACAAAACATACTTGCTTTTATCTTAAACTGAATAACTGTGTTTGACTCAAAATAATGAAAAGCCATATAGAAATATGAAAGGAGAAAACACATCACACTTACAACCTACTTTTCCCTCTCCCACCCAACTGGTTGCACGCCCACGGTTCTATGGTGACTCAAATACAACACGTGAGTGGCAAGTGTTAAAAGCTCATAAGAAAACGACATCTGCTGACAAATGATCTACACAGATCTTATTAACTGATGCCTGCTTCTCTCAGGTCCTGGATGTGTCCTATCTCTCTGGTAAGGTGTGATGTGTGTGCGTGTGTGATGGTAAGTCAGCTACACAGTTCATCAGTGGTCAATGCTCTCATTCGGTCAATATGAGAACATCTTGTTGCAGACATATTTATTTTTGACCCATTTGGATTATAGTTGCGCTGGTCGGTACGACTATATTAGGGATTGATTGAAGCGCAAGGTTAAATTCAAATCTCCCTACGGTCATATCTAAATTCGCAACAGATCCCTCTCGTCATGATCCGTCTGGCCGTTACCGAAAGCCACTATACCAGATTTGACAGGGTCGTTAGCATTAGGGTCGTCATACAATTTGTTGCCCAAACCTAGCTCAAATTCTAGACGTTGGATTAAAACGAGACTACAGCGTCCATAAAATTACAATTAGATCCATTTGGACTGAATACGTTTAAGTGCAACAGTTTTGATTCAAATGAATAATTTAAAATCGCTCTCACATGCACATTTCAGTCCATTAAGAACCAACTATGTGCTGCCTTTTTGTTGCATCTTTTCAGGCGAATATCAGACTTCTAAAAACTGGGAGCATCAACCTCTTGCTGTTGCACAGCAACAGTAGCTAGCTAACACCAGTAACAAGAAAAAGGACGTATTGTCAAGTACTAGATAGGTGCAGTGAAAAGCATTGTTTTACAGGGTCAGCTATAGTAATACGGCGCCACTGGAGCAAATTATGTTTAAGTACCTTGCTCAAGGGCACAGACAGATTTTCACCTTGTTGGCTCGGGTATTCGAACCAGCAACATTTTGGTTACTGGCCCAACACTCTAACCGCATCTAAAAGCAAGCTACAAGCAAAGGAAGCTAGATATGTAGGTATATTTAGCTATGGAACGATTTTTACATATGGCTGACGTCATGTGTGTAAAATAAATCAAAGCATAAACAAATAAGATAACGTCCTTGACTGCTATTATTGCTAGTTAGCTAGCCATCTAGTAGCTACAAGCCATTGAAACTGTACCATAGCTGTATAGATCGTGCACCAACCACAATTCAATGTTGTCAATATATCAGCATAGTTTGCTAGCTAACTAAGTAAAGTTCATAATCAACACCAAACTTTGAGAAACTGCCATGCTGCTAACTTACGATACATGCAATGGGCATTGCTCATCTAGGTACTCCGGCATGATACTTCAGCTAGAAAGCTTTTATCTTACATGTGCAGCCAGATGTCAGTTTCAGCACAAACACTGCTAGCTAGCCGACATTTCCTCAACCAAAACCAGCCTCTCTCAACACAGACTGTAGTTGATAAACAAATTGTCTGGCTAAGAAATAGTTAGCTATGTTGAATCTAAACCCAGCCAATGCACATGCAAGTAGCGCTGTGCATTGCATTGAGTGTACACATGCTAGCTAGCTAATGAGCTAGATCAACACACATTGGACAGAAGACAGGTCGCTGTTCGAGCAAAGATGAAAGAAAAGGCTTTTCAGGAAGTTTAAAATATGTATTTTCCGAACATTGAAAATACTCGTTTTTTGGGATGTTGAAAATACATATTTTCCAGACGTTAAAAAGGTGTTTTCCAGGTGTTGAAATCAGGTTCATTTTCAGTTCTGAATTAAATGTTGAAAATATTTTTTTTATTTTACTGTACTCTGCTGTGATCTACAGTTCTCAAACCTCTCCTCGGGGACCCCCAGAAGTTTCACAATTTTGCTTTAACTTTGAACTAACTATTCAAGAGAATGAGGATTAGTTGACAAGTTTAAATCAGGTGTGCTAGCTCTGGAATAGATAAATTACATGGAATGGCCTGGGGTCCCATTGGAGAGGTTTGAGAACTACTACTCTACTGTGCTCCAAACTTGTGAAACATAGATGTCTATGATTGGTTCAGATTTGGTCAAAGCCAGACCAACCTAGAGTTGGCTTAAACAAAGTTTGGTTCGGAACAAGTCTCGGAATGTCCTTGAGTGGCCCAGCCAGAGCCCAAACTTGAACCCAATCGAACATCTCTGGAGAGACCTGAAAATAGCTGTGCAGCGATGCTCCCCATCCAACCTGACAGAGTTTTAGAGGATCTGCAGAGAAGAATGGAAGAAACTACCCAAATACAGGTGTGCCAAGCTTTTAGTGTCATACCCAAGAAGACTTGAGGCTGTAATCATGACCAAAGAGGCAGTCAAAAAATAACACTTGTTTTCAAGTGTAACTTCAGTAATAATGGTTTTTGGAAACAGCGCTGAGATTTTACAATGAACTTAGCCTTAAGATGCTTTTGCGAAACCGGAACAACTGAAAGAACAACTGCTCTTTCCATGACATCGACTGACCAGGTTAATCCAGGTGAAAGCTATGATCCCTTATTGATTTCACTTGTTAAATCCATTTAAAAATCAGTGTATATGAAGGGGAGGAGACGGGTTAAAGTAGGATTTTTAAGCCTTGAGACAATTCAGACATGGATTGTGTATGTGTGCAATTTAGAAGGTGAATGGGCAAGACAGAAATTGTAAGTTCCTTTGAACGGCGTATGGTAGTAGGTGCCAGGTGTACCAGTTTGTCAAGAACTGCAACGCTGCTGGGTTTTTCATGCTCAACAGTTTCCCGTGTGCATCAACAATGGTCCACCACCCAAAGGACATCCAGCCAACTTGACTCAACTGTGAGAAGCATTGGAATCAACATGGGCCAGCATCCCTGTGGGGTGCAACTGCAACTTGCTAATGTTTTGTATACTCTTAAGGCATATATATGTATATATGTATAGATATAGGCCTAATTTAAATGTGTATTATTTTAGCATTTCCATCTCCATTGCAAAAATAAATGCAGATACACACAACTTTAAGCTATGTATTCATTTGACAGAAGTAATGAACTGTCCATTGATCAGCACAGCAATTAATAAAACAGGACCATGTTAGTAAAACAAGTGTTTCTTAGCTTATGTCAATATTACACAGGTAAGCTAACAGTTGCAGGAATCAGGAATGGAGACAGGCTTTATAGACATCTGTATATGAGTGACTGTGTCCAACACCTGTTATGTGGGAATCTACTGACCCCAAAATACATTTTCTCAATGACATGTATTGCTAAAATAAAGGTTTAATGAAATACAGGCAGGCAGGTAGCACATTACAACAAGACAAAAACAGTTCAAACAGCTATGCACAGTTTATTAGGTCCCCCCCCCCCCGTTCACGAAAATGGTTTGCGTCTACAGACAATGATCCAGTTTGTCCCGAAACAAAGCGTAGTAGATACAGCTCCAACAGCGCTGGAACCATTCATTTACCTTTCCAGACAGAGGGCTCCATTGGAAAACTCATCTGGCACTAACTTTGTTAGCAGCTTATCTCGGTTAGCGGCTCTTTCAAGCAGACCGGGACAAAAAAAATTGCGGTCCTAGCTGTTAAAAGCTAACTTCAAAAACAAGTTTGGTATTTATGTTTAACAAAGATTGGTTATGTTTTAGTTAAAACAACAAACCAAGTGTTTCCAGTATAGTGGTCAGCTGCGCATTCTGATGACTTAATGTCGTGGAAGGGGGCAAAAATGTTCCACTCCTTTCAGCTAAAAACAAGAAAAAGTGTCTCCAGTGGACCAACACTGGACAATAGAGGAGTGGAAAAACAATTTTCCAAGATGGCGCAGCAGTGAGACGTGTTTGTTTTAGTTCCATGTAAATATTCAGGTCTTTTTCGTTTTTTGTATACATTTCATTATATTTAAATATATTTTTTCCATTTTCGAATTAAATATAACTTCCTGCAACCCGCCTCACCCAATGTGGTAGGGATCTACTATTTCCTAGACCTTACAACTGGAACCTCCATCAGCAGCTAGCCATCAGAAGCTAGCCAGCTAATTAGCTACTAGCTATTTAGTCATTGTTAGCCACTGCTAGCAGTCTTTACCTTTAGCTCGGACACCAGCCGCTTTAGCCCAGATAGCCTGGATAATAATACCTGCCAGTCTACACAGCGCAATATCAGCCCTGAGCATGTCAGACTGCTTTTTTTCTACTACATCACCGGATTCCTGCCGCAAGCTCTGGACCATTACACCTGATCTTCGCAGGTAGCTAGCTGCTATCGAGTTGCTATTGTGGCTAACACCCTTGTCCAGAAGCATGCACCAGTTAACCTCGAGCTAGCCTCGAGCTAGGCCCATCTCCCGGCTAGCAAACGAAGTACACCAACTACAATACCTCTCTTACCAATTGGCCTGGACCCTTTGTCGACACGGAGCCCCGCCGATCCATCACAACTGGTCTCCTGACGTAATTCGGCCGATGTGCTCTCAACCGGCCTCTGCGTCGTGGATGTTGGTGATGATCCATCTGCTAGGCCCGGCCCAATAGCTTCCTGAATGCCGTGTCTCCCGCTCGCCTAGCGCAGTAATTGACTACCGAAAGGCTCCCTGTTTCATCTATTGCTGCTCATTGGACCCTATGATCACTCGGTTACACAGCTGATGCCTGCTGGACTGTTCATTAACACGGTACTTCCTTTTGTTTATCTGTCGGCCCCAGCCTCGAACTCAGGCCCTGTGTGTAGCTAACTGACCCTCTCTGCCCATTCATCGCCATTTACACGCCATTTCATCGCTATCAACATGCCTCAGATAGCTTAATTAACTGGCATCTCTCGAGATGCAACCTCTCTCATCGTCGCTCAATGCCTAGGTTTACTCCCACTGTACTCGCACCCTACCATACCCTTGTCTGTACACTATGACCTGAATCTATCCTACCACGCCCAGAAATCTGCTCCTTTTATTCTCTGTTCCCAAAGCACGAGACAACCAGTTCTTATAGCCTTTAGCCGTACCCTCATCCTACTCCTCCTCTGTTCTTCTGGTGATGTAGAGGTTAACCCAGGCGCTGTGTCCCCAAGAGCTCTCATTTGTTGACTTCTGCAACCGTAAAAGCCTTGGGTTCATGCATGTTAACATCAGAAGCCTCCTCCCTAAGGTTGCTATATTCACTGCTTTAGCACACTCCGCCAAGCCTGATGTCCTAGCAGTGTCTGACTCCTGGCTTACGAAGGCCACCAAAAATTCTGAAACTTCCATCCCCAATTTCAACAGGGGGCGGAATTGCAATCTACTGTAGAGATAGCCTGCAGAGTTCTGTCATACTATCCAGGTCTGTGCCCAAACAGTTCGAGATTCTACTTTTAAAGATCCACCTCTCCAGAAATAAGTCCCTCACTGTTGCTTCTTATTCTAGACCCCCCTCAGCTCCCAGCTGTGCCCTGGACACCATATGTGAATTGATTGCCCCCCCATCTATCGTCAGAGTTTGTACTGCTACGTGACATAAATTGGGATATGCTTAACACCCCGGCCATCCTTCAATCTAAGCTAGATGCCCTCAATCTCACACAAATGATCAAGGAACCTACCAGGTACAACCCCAAATCTGTAAACATGGGCACCCTCATAGATATCATCCTGACCAACTTGCCCTCTAAATACACCTCCGCTGTTTTCAACCAGGATCTCAGCGATCACTGCCTCATTGCCTGCGTCCGTCATGGGTCCGCGGTCAAAAGACCACCACTCATCACTGTCAAACGCTCCCTAAAACACTTCTGCGAGCAGGCCTTTCTAATTGACCTGGCCGGGTATCCTGGAAGGATATTGACCTCATCCCGTCAGTAGAGGATGTCTGGTTGTTCTTTAAAAGTGCTTTTCTCACCATCTTAAATAAGCATGCCCCTTTCAAAAAATGTAGAACGAAGAACAGATATAGCCCTTGGTTCACTCCAGACTTGACCAGCACAAAAACACCCTGTGGCGTACTGCACTAGCATCGAATAGTCCCCGCGATATGCAACTTTTCAGGGAAGTCAGGAAGCAATACCCACAGTCAGTTAGAAAAAGCTAGCCTTTGCTTTCCTAACAGAAATGTGCATCCTGCAGCACTAATTCCAAAAAGTTTTGGGACACTGTAAAGTCCATGGAGAATAAGAGTACCTCCTCCCAGATGCCCACTGCACTGAGACTAGGAAACAGTGTCACCACTGATAAATCCACGATAATCGAAAATTTCAAGAAGTATTTCTCTACGGCTGGCTATGCTTTCCACCTGGCTACCCCAACCCCGGCAAACAGCTCTGCAGCAAGCCCCGCAGCAACCTGCCCAAGCCCCTCACGCTTCTCCATCACCCAAATCTAGACAGCTGATGTTCTGAAAGAGCTGCAAAATCAGATCCCTATAAATTAGCTGGGCTAGACAACCTGGACCCTCTCTTCCTAAAATTATCCGCCGCCATTGTTGCAACCCCTATTACTAGTCTGTTCAACCTCTCGTATCGTCTGAGATTCCTAAAGATTGTAAAGCGGCCACGGTCATCCCCCTCTTCAAAGGGGGAGACACTAGACCCAAACTGTTAAGGACCTACAGTTGAAGTCGGAATTTTACATACACTTAGGTTGGAGTCATTAAAACTCATTTTTTCAACCACTCCACAATTTTCTTGTTAACAAACTATAGTTTTGGCAAGTCGGTTAGGACATCTACTTTGTGAATGACAAGTAATTTTTCCAACAATTGTTTACAGACAGATTATTTCACTGTATCACAATTCCAGTGGGTCAGAAGTTTACATACACTAAGTTGACAGTGCCTGTAAACAGCTTGGAAAATTCCAGAAAATGTCATGGCTATAGAAGCTTCTGATAGGCTAATTGACATCATGTGAGTCAATTGGAGGTGTACCTGTAGATGTATTTCAAGGCCTACCTTCAAACTCAGTGACATCATGGGAAAATCTTTTTTTTTAAATCAGCCAAGACCTCAGGAAAAAAAATGTAGACCTCCACAAGTCTGGTTCATCCTTGGGAACAATTTCCAAACGCCTGAAGGTACCACGCTCGTTTGTACAAACAATAGTACACAAGTATAAACACCATGGGACCACGCAGCCGTCATACCACTCAGGAAGGAGAACCGTTCAGTCTCCTAGAGATGAACGTACTTTGGTGCGATAGGTGCAAATGAATCCCAGAACAACAGCAAAGGATCTTGTGAAGATGCTGGAGGAAGCAGGTACAAAAGTATCTATAACCACAGTAAAACAAGTCCTATATCGACATAACCTGAAAGGCCGCTCAGCAAGGAAGAAGCCACTGCTCCAAAACCGCCATAAAAAAGCCAGACTACGGTTGCAACTTCACATGGGGACAAAGATCGTACTTTTTGTAGAAATGTCCTCTGGTCTGATGAAACAAAAATAGAACTGTTTGGCCATAATGACCATCGTTATGTTTGGAGGAAAAAAGGAGGAGGCTTGCAGGAGGCCATCCCAACCCTGAAGCACGGGGGTGGCAGCATCATGTTGTCGGGGTTCTTTGCTGCAGGAGGGAGGGACTGGTGCACGTCCCAAAATAGATGGCATCACGAGGATGGAAAATTATGTGGATATATTGAAGCATCATCTCAAGACATCAGTCAGGAAGTTAAAGCTTGGTCGCAAATGGGTCTTCCAAATGGACAATGGCCCCAAGCTTACTTCCAAAGTTGTGGCAAAATGGATTAAGGACAACACAGTCAAGGTATTGGAGTGGCCATCACAAAACCCTGACCTCAATCCTATAGAAAATGTGTGGGCAGAACTGAAAAAGCATGTGCGAGCAAGGAGGCCTACAAACCTGACAGTTACACCAGCTCTGAGGAATGGGCCAAAATTCACCCAACTTATTGTGGGAAGCTTGTGGAAGGCTACCCGAAACGTTTGACCCAAGTTAAATTGTTTAAAGGCAATGCTACCAAATACTAATTGAGCGTATGTAAACTTCTGACCCACTGGGAATGTGATGAAAGAAATAAAAGCTCAAATAAATCACTCTACTATTGTTCGGACATTTCACATTCTTAAAGTAAAGTGGTGATCCTAACTGACCTAAGACAGGGAGTTTTTACAAAGATTAAATGTCAGGAATTGTGAAAAACTGAGTTTAAATGTATTTGACTAAGGTGTATGTAAACTTACGATTTCAACTGTATATCCATCCTACCCTTTCTTTCTAAAGTCTTCGAAAGCCAAGTGAACAAACAGATCCCCGACCATTTCAAATCCCACCATACCTTCTCCACTATGCAATCTGGTTCCCGAGCTGGTCACAGCTGCACCTCAGCCACGCTCAAGGTCCTAAACGATATCGTAACCGTCATCAATAAAAGACAGTACAGTGCAGCCGTCTTCATCGACCTGGCCAAGGCTTGACTCTGTCAATCACCGTAATCTTATCAGCAGATTCAAAAGCCTTAGTTTCTCTCATGACTGCCTCGTCTGGTTCACTAACTACTTATCAGACAGAGTTCAGTGTGTTAAATTGGAAGGCCTGTTGTCCGGACCTCTGGCAGTCTCTATGGGGGTGCCACAAGGTTACATTTTCAGGCCGACTCTTTTCTCTGTATATATCAATGATGTCGCTCATGCTGCGGGTGATTCTTTGATCCACCTCTACGCACACGACACTTCTCTGTATACATCTAGCTCTTCTTTGGACACTTAACAATCCTCCAAAACGAGCTTCAACGCCATATAACACTCCTTCCGTGGCCTCCAACTGCTCTTAAATGCTAGTAAAACAAAATGCATGCTCTTCAACCGATCGCTGCCCGCACCCGCCCGCCCGACTAGCATCACTACTCTGGACGGTTTTTGTTGGAATAGAATATTGAAAAGGGACAATGTTTTAATCAAAACGGAACCAAAAGACATTCAACTTCAGGCCCAGGTTAAACTCTGGTCTTCTCCTGGACTACAAGACTCCTTAGAAAACGATCCTCTGTTATACACCATTATAAATATGAGGTACGTAAAAAGAAATTCAGAGACCTCCCTAAAATAACCCTGGGCAAGCTAGAATGTTCCTGTGCTCACCGTGCTGGAATTTGGCCTCCTGTTGTCATGGAGATGAAAATAAATCGGGGGGGGGGGGTCGCTCCCAATCTCTATCAAACTGTTCCCCTTACTGCTTCTTCACACCTCTCTATGCTATCCATGTACACACGGAAACACATACACACACTTCAGTCCTGCCCACTATCTCTTATACCCTCGTGACGGTACTATACATTCCACTCTCAGGGAGATATTGAGCTAACATAACATGCTGGAGCTGAGAAAACGTCTCTCACCGAGGGAGCTGCTCGTACCCTCCACAAGGGTTGTTACACAGGCAGTAGCCTGAGTAAATACTGCCAAGCTTTATCCTGAGCCCTTGGCATCAAAGGGACAAGGAGCTGCTCTCATTGGTCCTGCCTGTCCTGTTAACCCCACCTATCACTATGCGTAATGTTAGCAGGGGTCCACGCACATACTCAGGTACAAAAACATCTGCGAATACACTACTACTCATACCGTATTCATGCTAATGGAAAAAGGGGTAATACTGCACTTCTCCTCCCCAACAACTGATTCAGTCAATACAGCAAGAAATGTGATATCTAGTCTGCAAGTTTCCATGGAACCAATATATAATGCTATTTCAAGTATCCCACCTTACCAATATACGATGAGAGGGTGAAAGGGAATATTAAATTAGTTATTTTTGGTTGGAAGGCACCTCTAAGCTCTGTGAAATTATCCCAGGCTCTGCACATTATAATGTACTTTGCCTCTTGAAAGTGAAATAATGAGGAGGACACTGATTGGTAGAGGACAGAGAACAACAACAATGGAGAGAGTATTGGGAAGGAGAGGGCATTTTCTCAAGGGCATCTCAATCACATTACGTTTTCCAGGATGTGAAGAGCCTGTACTGAGTTTTTTTCTTCCATCACAAACAATCTCTCTGATTCCCACTCCTCCCCTCTCCAGCTCTACCTGTCCCCCACAGCACACACACTCTCTCTCTCTCTTCATTACAAAGACTTAGCCTCTACTGACGCTTATTAGAGGGGTTCGGAAGAGAAGAGAATCTGTCCATCTTACTTATCCTGCTGAGTAGCATCAACCTTTACTTCCTTAATCACCTTCATACACCCCTAGCTCAGTGTGTCCACAGAGAATACACACAGGTGTTTTGGCCAGAGCATCATTAAAAAAAATCTGATATTTAGAGGTCAGATAAACAAGATTTTTCTCAGTCATTTGAACAATCTAAAATAAATGTTTGCCTTTTTGAACAAGCTCATTTGTACAGAGAAAGCGTTTTCCTGCCCTTTTCTCATTCTCTCTTTCTCCCTGCCACCCTCCCTTTTCTCATTCTCTTTCTCCCTGCCACCCTCCCTTTTCTCACTCTCTCTTTCTCCCTGCCACCCTCCCTTTTCTCATTCTCTCTTTCTCCCTGCCACCCTCCCTTTTCTCATTCTCCCTGCCACCCTCCCTTTTCTCATTCTCCCTGCCACCCTCCCTTTTCTCATTCTCTCTCTCCCTGCCACCCTCCCTTTTCTCATTCTCTCTTTCTCCCTGCCACCCTCCCTTTTCTCATTCTCTCTTTCTCCCTGCCACCCTCCCTTTTCTCATTCTCCCTGCCACCCTCCCTTTTCTCATTCTCTCTTTCTCCCTGCCACCCTCCCTTTTCTCATTCTCTCTTTCTCCCTGCCACCCTCCCTTTTCTCATTCTCCCTGCCACCCTCCCTTTTCTCATTCTCTCTGCCACCCTCCCTTTTCTCATTCTCCCTGCCACCCTCCCTTTTCTCATTCTCTCTTTCTCCCTGCCACCCTCCCTTTTCTCATTCTCTTTCTCCCTGCCACCCTCCCTTTTCTCATTCTCCCTGCCACCCTCCCTTTTCTCATTCTCTTTCTCCCTGCCACCCTCCCTTTTCTCATTCTCTCTCTCCCTGCCACCCTCCCTTTTCTCATTCTCTCTCTCCCTGCCACCCTCCCTTTTCTCATTCTCCCTGCCACCCTCATTTTTCTCATTCTCTTTCTCCCTGCCACCCTCCCTTTTCTCATTCTCTCTCTCCCTGCCACCCTCCCTTTTCTCATTCTCTCTCCCTGCCACCCTCCCTTTTCTCATTCTCTTTCTCCCTCCCACCCTCTCTCTCACTCATTCTCTTGTTCTACTGTGTTGAAAGCCTGAACACCCTGCTGAATGAAGCTTTGGGTCGAATATAAACCAGACTCAGCAGTGTTCTGTCAAGGGTAGCTAAAGAAGACAGGAACTATCCAGAATTTAAACATTCATAAGAACAAAAGCTCCCATCTCAGAAAATGTTAGGCAGCTGTGTCCCTCGTTCCACCCTGCCCAGGGGACTGGGAACGGCTAGCTAGCTCTGCCCAGAATGGATGTACTGCTGTTGGCAAAGACAGTGTCCCTCTCCCTGTCTGCGGGTCTCTTAACCCTGCACACGATCAGCAGGCCACAGTAAACCAGAGACTGTATGAAAAACCAGATCAGAGAAGACATCCTTTTTCACTCCCGTAATTCAATTGAAGCAGGCCTATCTGCAGCTCCGCGCCCACCCACACCCAGGCCCCCGCAGCCCACCTCCTCACCCCTCACACCCTCTCACTTCAAACACAATAAATCAAGTGCTTGTTACACCTTTGACTTTAATGGCCTGCAACCATTACAGACGATACATCATCCCACTTTCTGAGTTTCCACCCTCCTTCCCTCCTCCTCATTCTCCATTATTACGTTTGGAACCACCTATAAATAAACCCCTCAGCTCAGCCGCCCCTCAGTCACACAGAGAAATTGAGCTTTACAGCAGAGCTGCTGCCAATGTGGCAACGACCAGGAGGCAAGCCAGAGGAATAACAATCAGGCCTTTGCTGCAGTCGAGACAGATGGACAAGACAGACTGATGGACAGGCAGGCAAAGCTGTCTGGGACAGCAGTGTTACGCAGGTCGACTGGCTCTGACACAGAGAGAGAGAGAGAGAGAGAGAGAGAGAGACAGAACTAGCCCAGCCGATTACACTGACAACACTCCACTCTAAACAACATCTATCATTGCCATCACATATCCCTCCCATCTTCGAAGATAGTTGCTATGACAATAACAGTTCCAGTGGTCAGGACTGTACAATGCTGGTCCGACCAATCAGAATCCATTCACCAAGACTGTTTTGATCAGGGGGACTGGAATATGTTCTGGGTCGCCGTGGATTGATGTCAGTCTTGTCGGGAAACTGAAGGAGAGAGATGCTGCTGATAAACATGGAAAGTTGACCGTGGTCAATTGTATAGTTAAACAGTACAAATACGACATACGCAGATCGATCAAGATGGCGAAACAAAGGTATAGGGGAAAAGTGGAGGAGCAAATCAGCGGGTCAGGCATGACGCGTATGTGGCAGGGACTTCTAACGATCACGGATTACAAAAAGATCGCCAGGCACGTTGCGGACAACAACACCACCCTACTGGACGAGCTTAACATCTTTTTCTCATGCTTCGAGCAAAACGACTCTTCACTGCCGAGAGAGAGAGAGCCCCTGAGGACAATGAGGGCTACGTACTGACGGTCTCCACGGAGGACGTCTGGAAGTCACTGAAACATGTCAACCCTCGCAAGACTGCTGGCCCAGATGGCATTCCTAGCCGCACCCTCAGAGCATGTGCTGACCAGCTAGCTGTTGTGTTGCGTTTTCAGACATTTTCAATCTGTCTCTAGCTCAGGCCGTTATCCCCACCTGCTTCAAGTCGTTCACTGTCATCCCCGTGCCCAAGAAAGGGAAAGTAACTGAACGACTACCGACCCGTAGCACTCACTTCCGTCATCATGAAGTACTTTGAGAAGCTAGTCAAAGACCACATCATCTCCTCCCTCCCCGACACACTCGACTCTCTCCAATTCACCTACCGTCCCGACAGATCCACGGACTACGCAATAGCCATTGCACTGCACACTGCCCTCATCCACCTGATCAAAAGGAATGCATGTGAGGAAGCTCGACTACAGCTCGGCCTTCAATACCATAGTGCCTTCTAAGCTCACGGCCCTGAACTCCTCCCTATGCACTGGGTCCTGAACCTTAGGCAACATTACCTCCTCCACACTGATCCTCAACACAGGGCCCCACAAGGGTGCGTCCTCAGTCCCCTCCTGTACTCCCTGTATACCCACTGAGTGGCCTCACACAGGTCAAACTCCATCATCAAGTTCGCTGACGACACGACAGTAGAAGGCCTGATTACCAACAACAACGAGATGACCTACAGGGAGGAGGCATTATGACCGCGTGGTGCTAGGTAAACAACCTCTCCCTCAACATCAGTAAAACAAAGGAGCTGACTGTGGACTTCAGGGGGAACCAGGCTGGGCACGCCTCCATCCTCCGAGGAGCTGAAATGGTCAAACCTCACGGACACCAGGAGGATGAAGAAATTGGTGTTGCAGGAAGACCAAGAAGGTCATCAGGGACCCCAGCCACAGACTGGTGGAAGCGGGGAGAACACACAGTATAGGAGCATCATGGTAAAAACTGAAAGACTGGCCAATAGCTTCTACCCCCAGATCATCAGGCTGCTGAATAACCACCCTAGTCATCAAAATGTTTACACTTTAGTCATTTAGCAAACACTCTTATCCAGAGCGACTTCCAGGAGCGATTAGGGTTAAATGTCTTGCTCAAGGGGACAGAGATTTGTTTCACCTAGCCAACTCGGTGATTCAAACCAGTGACCTTTCAGTTACTGGCCCAACACTCTTAACCGCTACGCTACCTGCCGCCCCACTACCTGCTCCCCCTGTCCCCCAAGACCCCCCCGCTGCTCCCCCTATGGAAATGTTTTCCTCGCCCTCAACTGACATCTTCCTTGCCCCCACCCCAATGGTCATTTATCATGTTACAGTTGTAAATACAGCATATTATTATTATTATTATTTCATTCACTTCCCTTTGACCTGCACTGTTGTAACGGAGCTTAAGGTTGTCACTGTACCCTGCATTTATATCTGTAACCCTGTGCATGTAACTAATAAACTCTCCAAATCTTATAATAATACATAAAACAATGGATGCATAAGTAAAATATAAATCACGCACTACATAATGCAACCTATCGCTATGCATTATGAAGGGAGTTATTGGTGTTTGGTAAATGAACCACTCATCAGCATGGTTATGTGAGTGGCTGTTTCCCTGCAGTATACCTAAAGCCCAGAGGTAAGGACTATAAAAGCAGTGTAATCTGTTACTGGCATGGCTTCATATAGCTTCATTAACAGCATTATCCTGCACAGGCAGCAAACAACCAGGGGAGATCAGTGAGACTGGAGCTCTCTCTCCAGGGTAATTCTCTACTCTATGAGGCTCACGTCTGGAAGGCAGTGGCACTACAGGACTCATTACAATGAGTGTGTTAGAAAGAGTGGCAATTAGGTTTACCATAGGGGACATGGACAATGTTGAGACAACATCACTCAGAGGCTGAAAGACTGACACTAGTGAATGTGAGGATAATGTAAACCAATCTCACTAGTCAAGTTCATTACATGCTAATGCAGACTAAATGAATACAGCATGGCAAGTAATGCATATCAATGGGCTGTCAGCTACACTATATATACAAAAGTATGTTGACACCCCTTAGTGGATCCGGCTTTTTCAGTCACACCCGTTGCTGACTGGTGTATAAATATGAGCACACAGCCATGCAATCTCCTTAGACAAAAATTGGCAGTAGAATGGCCTTACTGAAGAGTTCAGTGACTTTCAACGTGGCACTGTCATAGGATGCTACCTTTCCAACAAGTCAGTTCATCAAATTTCTGCCCTGCTAGAGCTGCCCCGATCAACTGTAAGTGCTGTTATTGTGAACGTCTAGGAGCAATAAGGGCTCAGCCGTGAAGTGGTAGGCCACACAAGCTCACAGTACGAGACCACTGAAATGCGTAAAAATCGTCTGTCCTCGGTTGCATCACTCACTATCGAGTTCCAAACTGCCTCTGGAAGCAACGTCAGCACAATAACTGTTTGACGGGAGCTTCATGAAATGGGTTTCCATGCCTGAGCAGCCGCACACAAGCCTAAGATCACCATGTGCAATGCCAAGCGTCGGCTGGAGTGGTGTAAAGCTTGCCGCAACTGGACTCTGGAAACGCAAGTGATGAATCACGCTTCACCATCTGGCAGTACGACGGACGAATCTGGGTTTGGCGCTACCTGCCCCAATGCATAATGCCTTTTCTTGTTTCAGCATGACAATGCCCTCTTGCACAAAGCGAGGTCCATACAGAAATGTTTGTCAAGATTGGTGTGGAAGAACTTGATTGGCCTGCACAGAGCTCTGACCTCAACCCCTTCGAACACCTTTGGGATGAATTGGAACGCCGACTGCAAGCCAGGCCAATCACCAAACATCAGTGCCCGACCTCACTAATGCTTGTGGCTGAATGGAAGCAAGTCCCCGCAGCAATATTCCAACATCTAGTGGAAAGCCTTCCCAGAAGAGTGGAGACTGTTGTAGAAGCAAAGGGGGGACCAACTCCATATTAATGACCATGATTTGGGAATGAGATGTTCGACCAGCAGGTGTCCACATGCTTTCGGTCATGTAGTGTATCAGGCCAGTAGCGGTGACAGTGACAGACCAACCTCATATGTTTCATGCCAAGCTAATACATACAAATGAATACAAATAGAATGTCTGTTGGTAATGCATATGAATGAGCCATAGCTATCAAGGCTGGTGACAGTGTGACAGGCCATCAGGACATAAAGACCAGACACAGGGGTGTGACAGTGACAGGGAGGGTAGAAATCTCCCCAGCATCCATACATTAAGCCTGTAATATCCCCATTGTGTTATATCCAACACCATGTAATTGACCATGTTCCTCACTGACTGCATGGTGCCAGTATGTGTCAGTCAGTGTGTGTGTGCGCGCATTTGTGTTAGTGTGTGTCTCTACGTGTGTGTGTCTATGTGCAGCGTGTGTTCGCGCAAGTATGTGTGAGGAGAAGCCCCTTCAAAACACCTATTTTGGCAGTGCTAAGCTGTCTCCTGCTCTATAGATAGAGGAACAAGCCCTCTCTGTGTGGACTATGAGGACATGTGGCTGAGTGCAACCTGCTGTGTTGCCCACCGCCAGGTACCATTGTCATGGTGTTATGTAATGGACTGATTAACTAACAGGGCCGATTTACAAGTGACGAAATGACATTAGGATGGCAGCAGGGACATGGTCAGCATAACAACACTGAATTAAACATAAATAGCTGACTCAACCACAGAAACCGTCATTATAATTCAATCAGGCTTCTTGATCCCGCTAAGGAGGAAAGGAGGAGAGAGAATGGACCTAGCTAGAAAACTCGCAGCAGATTTTCTGGGATTGATTTCTGTTTTTTGTGGGGGGGGGGTTCCATAGTCTCTGCCGAAGTCTTATCGATGTCAACGCCAATTGTAAATGAGAACTTGTTCTCAACTGGCCTACCTGGTTAAATAAAGGTGAAATAAAAAATAAAACATGTACTAAAAGCAATGCTCAAAGATCAATGTATGCAAATTGTCTTTAGAGAAACCATTTGATATTCATATATTCATTCATTATAATGTAAATGATAGAAAACATTATCCTAGGGGATTTGCTCATGCAACACCTCTATAGCCCTACCTACGCACTGTAGCCTATGCATCCTCTGTGTCAAGTCACAATAGGGAGCCAAAGGTTTGTGGACACACGTTAATCTTATCCATCATCATCTTTCATTCCGACACAGAGTGTAGGTAATTAAAAATCAGCCTGGAACTTTGTCTTCTGTCTTAGACAGACAAGGGATCTCCGGCAGGTGATTACACATCCTGCTCCTCAACAGTACCTGACAGGCAGGCAGAAAAATCAAGCACCAGCAGGTGTCATTGCAGCCTTGATTTGAGCCCCTGATCTCTTTCTCAGACACGGTCTTGTTTGCTCTCTTTTTTTCCCTCACGCGCTCTCTTTCTCACTCACACACACACACACACACACTGTGATGTGGAGGGCAGAGATAGAAATATGAGTTGGTGCGACAGGTTCCGTTATCTGTTGCATAAAAGTAAGGTGAATGAATGCAGCCGCTGGCAGGACTGCTCTGGACACCTGTCTCTACACAGAGAACCTCTCTGGATGGAAAAACTGCGTCACACACCCAACTTTATGTCTACAACATAAAAACATGCACAAGAGCTCATACGCCATCAGTGATCAAAGGTCAGTTCATATTTATAAGCAGGATGTGCAAAACAGAGTTCACAAGCCATAATAAAAGTTGTAAACTACTGAGGGTATTGGAGAATTTAAGTGAATTGAGAGCAGGAATAGCTGTGTTGTCCTGATTTTGTTGGTGCCTACCTGAGATAGCGCAGGGGCTCGATGGTCTCCGCCGGTTCAGTCGAGCTGTGGTTCATCTTGTCAGCCTGGGAAGATTCAGCACAGAAGAAGAAGAAGGGAAGAATGAGTTGCACTGCTTTACAGAATACACTCTTGTTCTCTCTCTAACTGCCCGCTATCTCCCACTCAGAACCTTCCTCTCTCTCTCTGGCTCCTGTTCTCTCTCTCTGTGATGAAACCGGCTAGCTGTTTGTATCAGTAGCCCTTCTCTAGACGAGGCAGCCAATTAAGAGGCAGGGAGACACGGGAGTAGCCAGCTTATTGGCCCAGCCTTCGGTGAGTCATAGCAGCTCAGTCAGCCAGAAAGTGGCTGAACCAACAAACCCTCTGTGGAGAAACTGGAGCAGAGTGGGGAATGACTCAAAGCTCTGCAAGTGGCACTCACACACAATAACAATGCCAATCACTTTATAGAGGAGGCAGGAAATGCATATGGATTTAGATAGAATTGTACATATTTGCTGGCATTGAGCATAATATAACATTCACAATGTCATATGTACAGTATAGTCTAAAATACCAGATAAATGTATTGCATTTAATTAATTTATGGTTTCATCTGCATTGCCTGAAACTTGAAATAGATGGGATTTGACATCAGGTTTAAATGTGTTTAAAGCATCAAAGAGAAGTTTTAAAAAATGTAAGGGAAATCCCCAACAGCACACATACACACAGCCACACATTATGCATGCAAGTGTATGACACAGACACACGCACAACCTCCATAAGCAAAATTGAATATAGTATAGTTAATTTGCACAACTCTTGCCAATAGCTGCCAAGCCAAGGGCTGCAGCTCCTAACTGGGTCATGTTAACAAACAATAGCTCACATTCTTCAGGAAAGGTCAGTGCTGCGCTCAACATTCTAGCCTGTTTGTTCAGCGTTCTAGCAGGCCTGCTCTATAAAGTCTGCTCATTTTATGAACAATTGAAAGGCCAGCTTTTTTGGTCCGTTTGTAGAGTGGTGAGTGACAGGACAATGGGAAGACACTCTTCTGGACACCAATTTTAAGGTCAATTTAGATTGGACTACATCCTTTTAACACCCTTGTTAAAAAGGAACCCCAAACAGCTGTACCAGTATATTTTTTGAGAGAGAGGTGGATAAGGCAAAAGGAGATTCTTGGTGCAGTCTGCCATCCTGAGGTCATATGAAGACATTACAGCCAACAGTATTCAATTATCGGAAGTCTACTCTAGATGGAATAGAACTGTCATTTTGTTTAATTTCATACAGCTAAATAGTCCAAAGGTGATAGAAATCTAGTTATTATTGTTCAGATGCAATAAATCTGAACACGAATATAGTACTGTAAGAGAGGAGGACTACAGTAGCCTAGGCCTGCCACTGAAGCTTAGCGACCCTTAGAATGTCGTCACGGTTTGTCACAATGTCGTCATAATGCAGGCGCAAACACGCCCGTGACCTTATCAATAAGTGTATCTAGTATATCACAACGTTGTCACCGCCACCTGAGAAACATCCAAACGTTCCTCAAATTGGTCGAAGAGCTTGTGACCACTCGGGGTTTATTCCCTGATGGAGCAGCAGCAAGACAAATTTTGAAGAGCAGTAAGTCAACCATACCTTTTTGAAAATGTACACAGAGAAAGTTCTGCGCGAGATGGGCTACAAGTTGGGAGCAACAATCGGCGAGGGAAGCTACTCCAAAGTGAAATTAGCCAGCTCCCAGAAACACAATTCTGAGGTGGCCATAAAAATTGTGGACCGCAAAAAGGCTCCCCACGACTTCGTCCACAAGTTTCTACCCAGGGAGCTGACACTTTTGAGGGGAGTGAGACATAACAATATTGTACATGTGCACGAATTCATTGAGGTTTGCAACGGCCGACTATACATAGTGATGGAGGCGGCAGCGACGGATCTTCTCCAAAAAATCCAAGAGGTCAATTCCATCCCCATAGCCCAAGCCAAGACCATGTTTTCCCAGATTGTCAGCGCTGTGAACTATCTCAATCAAAACAACATCGTCCATCGGGACATGAAATGTGAGAATGTGCTGCTGACTAGGGACAACCAAGTAAAGATCACAGACTTTGGTTTTGGGAGGTTTGCTAAGGGCTACCCTGAGCTGAGCAGCACCTACTGTGGTTCAGCGGCCTACGCCCCACCGGAGGTACTCCTCGGAGTTCCATACGACCCTAAGAAATATGATGTGTGGAGCTTGGGTGTGATTCTCTATGTCATGGTCACTGGGTGTATGCCGTACGACGATTCCAATGTCAGCAAACTCCCACGGGCTCAGCGCAAGGCCTTGATCTACCCGGACGACGTCACCGTGGAAGAGCCATGCCAGCAGTTAATTGCCTATCTGATGCAGTTCAGCCCTTCTAACCGCCCGACAATCCAACAGGTGGCAGAGCAGTCTTGGTTGCAATAAGCAAGAGGCCAGGACAATGTGAGTGATTAAATCATGTGCAATTGAAAATGTCTTGACTTTCGTTTGTTCCCCATGTAGGCTAATAAAAGTTATTAGCGGTCAGCTCTTGGAAATATTGTAGGTCTAGCCTACTAATAATACTGTAATATGCTATTCACATGTAGCCTATTCATCACGGACAGTGATTTTATATTCTCAAACAATACAATGGTATAAGTAGACTCGGGAGACCAAAAACGCTGCAATCTAAAAGTAAAACATTCAATAGTTCGTAGGTCTGGCTACTTTGCCTAGCCTACTTTTTTTTCTGCCATTCATAATGAACACACATGAAGCAAACCGTTCACTGATTAACTGTTAACCTGGCAACTGTCCTGTTGAAACAGAAAACGGTCTAATTCCATGGTAACAATATCTGAAGGTTCGTTTACACCTGTAAATCAAAAAGGATGACAGATGCACTGGCCGCGTTGTCTACACAGGCACACACCACACCCACAGCTTCAAAATGTCGAGCACAGAGAGACGCAGGTCTCTTACCGTGAGCCAGAAACATGCTCACAAAGCGAACCCAAGAACGCACGGCAAGTGGAAAGATACTCTGCTTTGGAGCGTCATGACCAGACGGCCAACACGTACCTCTCCAAAATGGCGAGTATTTTACGCACACCTATGCGGTCTTACTATTGATGGAAATGTGGATTCTATGCTGAATTCGAAATCATGCCTTTAGATCATTTATGAATAGACTCTTGGGCAATTTCAGTGACGTATGTGAGTGGTATAACAAATATTAAATCCCTGATGACCTTTTATATGGCTTTGAAAAGGGCAGGGCAATAAGCCTGATCATGTTATAATTAAACTACAAGGTAATCTAATTAGTTAAAACATTTTAGTCAGGAAAAGTCATTCAAATCAACATTATAAAATTATAACAAAGCCTGGACTAAAAAGGAAAAGGGGTTAAATTGTTTATTTTTTACTTGATAGAGCAAGAAAACAATTCTAAACAAATAGGAACTTTTTTTTTTTTAGGGTGAGGCTAGGCTACACGGTAAACAGTGCTAGCACCCCAGATAAAACGGAATGGTGTTAGTCGTCAAACAGCAGTAGTCAGGACAGCACACTAATGGCTGCTGCACCTGCAGCCTGGAACCAGAGATAGACAGAGGACTCATCTTTATATCTGTGCCATTATAGCATGGACAGCACCATTGAGGCCATCCCCATTTTGAAGTAGTCAATTTATTTTCTTTGCGATTAGCTGATCCCTCCTGATAACCCGGTTGGACATGTCACCAGGAGGGATCAGCCAATTAAGTTGGAAGTCCCACTGAGTTGACTATATTAAAATGGTGGAAGCCCACAATGGCGCTGTGCATGCTAATACAGCCTTTTGGCGACTTAGAGGCCTTGATCATTCTCTATGCCTGGAACGCATGCCAAGGACCCCAACCATCATGGCTCTGAGCAGGGCTCCAGAAGATGAACAGGCAAATCTCAAATGACACCCTATTCCCCATATAGTGAACTGCTTTTACCCAAAGCCCTATTAAGTAGTGCACTATATGGCAAATATGTTAGAGATGAAAGCCCATTTATCTCTCTGAAATCTCATAATAGGGTAGGTATGGAAGGGGGGGGGGGGGGGGGCAAATCTATAACAATGGGAGATTAGCCAAATTGCTTGGTGGTTACAGAAAACAACGGGATTCATATGAAAAGGACAAGCTGGGGAGTTGCTGTATGAACCAGCACTTTATTAATTAACACTTACGGTGTCTCATTGTTAACACAAACACACTTGGTTTATCCGGAGGTCTGGAACACCACACACACTGCTATCAAAACGTATTAAATCAGGGGAAAGCATGTACTCCACATTTGTTGGAGGGGGGGAAAAATAAACAAGAGAACCTAAATTAAAAGCATTGTCTGATAATTTCCTTTCAGTTTAATTTCTATTAGGCCACTGAACTGTTGTGTAGCTCTGAACCATGTTTGGATACAGAAGCTCGACCTCATAAGACCTCATACTGACACAGCACCGTCTTATTCCTTCTGAGAGGGAGCTTTGTAAGCATGGTGCATATTTCAACACTTTCTTACCCTGTACTGCACCACCTATATAAATGCAATACCGCTGGCATTTCCACCAGATGGGCTAGCAAGCTAGCTAATTAAGGGATCTGACATAACTCATACTCTCCCTTGTAAAAGAAAACAGAAATAAAAGTATAAATGTTTCTAGGGTTTCGCATAACTACATTCTGAAAGCTGTCCAGCTTTTTAGACCAATGAATGGGCGCGCGTAGAAAACACTGGACAAGAAAATCATCTAAAGTGGAGATCCATTGGAACTGAGGGCATAAGCATACATCTTAACTAGTGACCCTATAAATATACCCAGACACAGCATGTGTCTGTAAGAAAAGTAATGTCCCACAATCTATGACTAAAAGCAAAATGGCTTCATAAATTGAAGTCCCTTTCCCCTCCCCTTTTGCATTTCAGAAAAAAAAGCACATCCCGTCTATTTTGAACATCGAGGATTTAAAACAAGAGTAGAATGAAAGGATAATTTGGGCTGCACCATTTCTTTGGAAGGCTCCATTTTTAGTTTTTTTAAAGTTTTTTTTTTACCATTTACAAGAATAGTCCTCCCACAATGTGTTCCGTGTTTGTACATATTAAAAAAGTTAAGTTAGTTACTTAATCCTTTTTCAGCTTAGAAAACAAAGTCTTTCAAAATGAAACACTAAACCAACAGATGTAAAACCACCTCAACAGTAATGTTACCTTTCAAACAAACAGAGACCTCCGCAAAAGAGTCCAGTTCCAAAATAGAAGGGAGCAGAATCTTTTGACTTATAAAAAAAACAAAAAATATTCTAACATTCAGCCATACAAAATAACCAGACACACTCCGGGCTGCTCCTCTGTTCTGCACACCGTCGGTTCAAAGACAAGGCAGTCTATTCGGTGGATAGATTTTGTTCTTCTTCCAAAAGTCTTCTTTTCTTTTTTTTTCAAAGCTGAAGCTATTTTAGTATTCCTTGGATAGTCCTCTAGGCTCACACCTTGATCACACCGATAGTCATTGCGCAAATTAGTACGCAGCATCATCTGGATATGTGTGCAACAAAAATTCAACATTCACCGTCTGCTACCATTTCTGTCAAGCTGTCTATGCATAGTTTGACGCATAAGTTAAATCCAACGTATGCACCACACAGAGCGCACTGAAACTGCCTCTGCAACGCAATGCTGCAAGGCAAACGCAGCGTTCCATTGGAAATGAATGTACTTCTGGTGTAACAAAATGCAATAAAACCGTCGGTGTGATCGAGGCATCACCCACAGTCCCTGCCACGACATCTGTCTGTCTGCAGTCTTGTGCCACCAGCCATGCCAGGCTACCACTGAGGCCAGAGAGAGACCCGGTCCTGGCTCTCCCAGGTAGAAGGGGGAGATGAAGTAAGGCGCATCATTCACAGTGGACAATGTTGACGGTCGCGTCACCTGGATAGCCAATCAGAGCCACAGACACAGCTGGACTGGGACATCCCTCCCTCTCGGTGTGAATGTGTGAAGATCAAAACTGACCAGGAAAGGAAGCGAGGCACCATAAATATTTGAGATTGTTTAAGTCCATGCCACCCTTTTAGATGTAGCATCTCTTAGAGCCCTGTAGTCTCCCAGTGCAACACCAGTGCGCCACACTAGAACTGAAGACTCACAGGAAGATAGATGGCGGAGGGAGAGAACATAAGGAGAGGTGCGTTTTAGTTTTTATTTCATTGGTCAATGGTAGATTATGTGAAATTGTTTTCCAGAGAGGAGTCCTTTGTTAAATTGATAATAAATGACTATTATTCAGATTAATAATAAGGGTTGATAGAGGGGTGGTGTTATTTCCATGTGTTGGCTGTCTGGGAGATGGAGCGGGAGGGGATCATGTCCAGGAGGTACTCTCTCTGGCGCTCCAGGTTGGCAGAGGTGGTGGTCTTGTTCACAGACAGGCTGGGGTTCACATATGCCATGGTCACACCTGGAAGGAGACGATAACCACAGCAGTGAGTACACAGGACTGGAACCAGGGACACAAACAGGAAACTTCTCAAACACCCTCTACCATCCTTTAGCCTGTCTGCAGCCATTACAGCAAAAATCAAGGACACACATTTTTTTATTGGAATGAATGGATTCTACATTTTAAAAATACACAAATGAGTCTGATCCACCACCAGAGGAAAGGCAAAGAGAGAGAAAGGGTCAGCTAGCTAAAGCCTATCTACATCTCAGAGCAAGCATACAGTCACCCCATTGAGGTAGTAATGCACCTTCCACAACCTTTTATGACACTAGAATGTATTTTAGGTCGCCAGGGAGAGAGAGAAGAGGAGAAAGAGGGAGAGGAGAGAAAAAGAGAAGCAGGTGAGGACAGGGTCTTGTCTCTGTCCTGTAGAGGTTCATCTACCTGAGTTCCCGGTGGTCTGTTTCCTCCAGGCGTTGGGGTTGGCCGAGGGGTTACTGCTGCTGCCCTTTGTCCCCTGCGCCGGGCGCATGGCATGCTTACTTGGCCTGCTGGCCAGCGCGGCCGCCGTCACAGCGTTCTGCAGCTGCTGAGAGGATGTGGGGAACGAGTGACTGACACCGCGAGACCCCACCGCCTGCTGCACACTACGGGACAGTTGACCAGGGCTCTGAGAGGGGGAGGGAGAAAATATTAAGTTTAGTAACCAATGTGTTAATATAATTAAAAAGGATGCCACTGTTTTTTTAAGGTATCAAAATGTACAGACAAGCTTCCCCTTTCGTACAAGTTAGTTGTGTGTAGTGTTGCGTCCCAATGCTGACCTGCTTGATGGAGGAGTGGTGGCGGGCCACAGCCGTGCCTCTATGCTGCTGCTGAAGTTGGGCTCTGGCCTGCTTGTACTGCTGTGACACCAGCACGTGCTGCTGGTGCTCACTCTTCATCCCAGAGGAAGAGGAGGGTGTTTTGGAGACAGGAGAGGCGGCCTGATGGAGGATGCGCTGCTCTATCTCCTGCTCCTGCTGCAGGGCCTTGACGAAGGCCGCCTTCAGCCGGTTGGTGTGCTCTGCCTTCAGGGCCTTCTTCAGGTTGGACGACATGCAGTGGTCGCACAGGACGGGGCCGCTCTTCTCCGAGCGCCAGCGCGACGTGAAGTCAGTCTTGCACTGGGCGCAGGTGTGCGGCTCCTCGGGGACGGGGGTCTCCGGGGCAACAGACTGACCCTGCTGCTTGCCTGAGAGAAACACAGAAAAGTGACATGCCAGTATTACGTACCTTATGCCAGCAGCTTTCAAATAGAGCAAGGGAGGTAGAATGAAGAGATTAGCTACTACTACTACCACCATAAAAAGCATATAAAACTGCTGATACAAGGAATCAATATTTCTGAATGAAAGTTTTAACTCACCCCGTCCCAGTGTGTCCAGCAGGTTCTGCACCACCTCCTCCAGGCCCACCAGGTAGATGAACTCGTTGTTGGCTGCTGACGGCAAGAAGTTGAATTCGGGGGCGGGAGGTTTGGGAGGAGGGATATCCAGCAGGGTCTTCTCCAGCTGCTTACGCAGAGCCAGCTTGGCAGCCGCCTGGCGAGCAGCCGGGGACTCATTGGCCTGGACCGTAGACACACTGCTGCCCATCCCGGCCTGGGACGTCACGGACGAGCCCTTCTGAGAGCCCTGTGGAACAGAGACACATATTAGTCAAGATGAAAAGCAATGGAGAAGTAATGCTGTTGGAAGTCGAAGGGGTCTTAATGTAAAATGCTGGCCAGTACGTTTAGTGACCTGTGTTTCTGACTGTCCTGGGTGATAGTGGTCTGACCTGTGGTATGTTGACCAGGACGTTGGTGTTTGGGACGTTGGCTACCCTGATGAGGCCCTGCTGGATGATCCTCTGGCCCTGCACCTGGACGTTGGGGACCGAGGCTCTGGGGGCCAGCAGCAGGGGAGGAGGGCCCGACCCAGAGTGCTGCTGCTGCTGCTGCCGCAGGGACGCGATCTGCTGGGGAGATACCGCGATGGGCTGACAACGTCACACACACACACACACACACACACACACACAGGAAGATAGGGTACGGCATGGACATAAGGGAGAGGGGAGTCACACACACAGGGAGAGGGACAGAGGCAGGAGAGGGCGTGGAGAGAGAGATTGAGAGAAGATATGCAAAATATAATTGTAAAATGAATTTACTGGAAAAGACTGACAAGCGTGTGTGTTATGCATTTGGTCTATTGGTTGCAGAGAGTTCACATCCAAGGAATTTGTTTAGAAAGCAGCATAAAAATGTGAAAATATACACTGAAGATGCAGAGAATGTTAGAATTCGTATTTTTTAAAGTCAGTTAAGAATAAATACTTATTTACAATGACAGCCTACCGGGGAACAGTGGGTTAACTGCCTTGTTCAGGGGCAGAATGACAGATCTTTACCTTGTCAGCTCGTGGGTTCGATCTAGCAACCTTTCAGTTACTGGCCCAACGCTCTAACCACTAGGCTACCTGCCTTATTAATAGCTGACATTGCACAAGTACCAAAGGGGCATACTCAACAGACAACAACATAAGTATGTTTAAAAAAGGTAAGTACCAGAGTATAAGTTACCTGCGCCCCTCTGACCAGGGGTGGCATGGTGGTCTGGGAGTTCTGCTTGGACGGGACATGCTGCCCACCCCGGACTAATGGAGGAGGGATCACTGTGCCTGAGCTACGGACTGACGACACCTGGACACAAAAACAACAGGGTTTACACGCAACACAACCACATGATGAACCCATACGATGAGGGACGATTCCCAACTCAAGAGCCACACGTGTAACTCAGACCTTTGGCTAAATCATGATTTAATGGCAATGAGATTTGCCCATGAAAGCGTCACATGATCAGTGTTGACATTTGCTGGCAAGTGGCCAGTCCCTGTCATGTCATATTTCAAATTGTTTTGTCAAGTCACATACAGTAAATGCTAAAAAGAGCCATTTCACATCAGCTGTAGTGTGTCACCGCTAACTGCGTGTGATTACCTCAGACAGCACAGCATGGTTGAACAGATGACACACTGACAACAAGCTAGTACAGAGAGCTTGAATGTGCTTAGTGGCTGAATGGATGCACTGGTATACTATTACAAGGAGCGTGAATGTATGGTACACAACAGCAGCAATGTATGATTGTATTGTGTAGTAGTGGTGAGCAGTAGCTGCCTGTACCTGTAGCACTCCTTTGCCTGATGTCATGCTGCCTCTGACCAGAGGTGGAGGAGTGGCTACAGAGCCAGAGGTTGGCTGGAAGAGAGAGAGACCAGACTATTCATGGCAATCTAGGGGTTTAGCGCAAACAGTGTGTGTGTGTGTGCGCGCGCGCATTTGTTTAGATACCTTCTGTACAGTGCTCTCCTTCTGTG
The DNA here is from genome assembly GCF_045791955.1 of Oncorhynchus clarkii lewisi. NCBI lineage: Eukaryota > Metazoa > Chordata > Actinopteri > Salmoniformes > Salmonidae > Oncorhynchus > Oncorhynchus clarkii. The sequence goes on along the minus strand of NC_092151.1, from coordinate 60,977,065 downwards.
TCTGGCTCTGTCGTAGTTTCTTCAGCAGCACCAGCTTGGCCTCCTGTAGTCTCAGCTCCTCCATCAACTGTTTGATGATGCACTCCCTCTCATCTGGCCTGCTCTTCTACACAAGGGAAGACAGCAGGGGGTCATACACACAACTACATTAGAATGTATTTGCATCCGTGGTAGATAAAGAAACATTGTGAATAGTACAGAGGAGAGGAGTCTCTGTGTGTGTGTGTGTGTGTGTTGTCGTACCATGAGCGTGTCTGTCTTCCTGAAATGGTTCAGGCCGTTCATGACGGGGCTGGACGGCTCGTTGTCTGACAGCACTATGACGTCATTGTTTGGTGACAGGGGCTGCCTCTCTTTCTTTAAGTCACTGGGAGAAGAGAGAGAAACAAACTATTTACTTTATAAGCTAAACTCTACTAGGCAAAATGTAAACATGGAGAGCAAAACCCCCCTTGAGTGACAATCCCTCTCCTCACATAATTTGGAAATTAATTTGAGTGTGATCATACAACACTAATCACCTAGCAAATGAGAACCACTTGGGCGTGTATGCAAAAAGATACAGTAGCAAGATGGGTCCAGTAGAGGGCAGTAAATTCTAACATTTCAGTGGTCTATGAGTGAGCAGCAGTTGTGGGACACCCAAGTTGATCTGAGATCAATAGAGCCGTCATGGTGGAGTGGGAGCTCTGTTCAGAGCCCTGTCTGAATAACAAGCAGACTCCAACTCCTTACAACTGGAATATAAGAGGAGAAAATGAATGCATTCAAAACAGAGCCAAAATACGTGAGCTTCTAGGCCCGAGCTACAAGTTGCAGACTTAGGCCAGCTGTGTGATTAGTTCTGGCCTCATAGCTCCCTCTGTGGCTGTAGCTAGCTGTTGTTTCCTCCAGCCTGAGGAGGACAAAGAGGAGCAGCGGTATACAGCGTGGAGCCTGTGACGGAGAGGGGAGTGAAAGGCCGATGGAGGAGATAGCTCGCTGGCCCCTACACAGCAGGCGTCCCGCTTGTACCCAGTGGGGGAGTGAGGCTGGGAGGTGGGTAGGTGACGCTTTGTACGGACAGTAGCTATGCCTGCGGCCCCACCCCTCCCAGCTGCTGACACCAGAGTCGCAGAGCAGAGGCCCGCAGGAGACACTGGAGGGGAGAGAGAGGGGTGGGGGAGGGGAACATGGCTAGGAGACAGCCTATTGTATACACTGACTGTGTGTCTTGGGCTACGAGCTATGAGGCCAGATCTAATCACACAGCCGGCCTAAGTCTGCCACTTGCAGCTCGGCTACGGTGCAGAGGGTAGGACACAGGCATATCAACAAGGACACAGTCATCCTGGTTGGTGCAAAACATCCCAGGGCCCTGCGGTGGTAACAGGGCTGAGGCGTCGTTGTTTAGAGGGCAGGCCGAGAAAGATACAGTAGCTATGGTTTACAATCACACAATCCACAGCTGGTGATACAGAGGGCTTGTAAAGCAATGGACCAAGTAGGGCAAAAAGTAAACCAATGGATAGGACCACACACACGACCTAACCAGGAGTAACTCCTAGCCCAGGCAATGGGCAAAGCGAGGGTTATTATATATATATATATATATGGTGACGAGGTGATCATCTCCACCCTAAAAGCTGATTTGACAAGCACAAACAAAAGCCAAGTACGTGGTTACATAAGATCCAGTGGCCACGGCTTCCGTTTCTACAAGCTACTAACGTTAGTTCTCTGGAATACTTAGCAGTGTTGACTCACACTTCCTCTGAAAGAGTTAACTCATGGGAGGTAAGTATTCCTACCCGTACAAACCACTATTCATGAAACTGGACATGGACAAATGTCATCAACCGTTTGCGCTAGCCTATAACAAGGTCTTTCCGGCCAAAATAAGTGTTTCTATATCTTTCTAATTCTATGACATTGGAAAGCAACGCATATTCTATTACTCGGCACCCAATTTCTGAAACAGTTGGATCAAAATGCTAGATCTCCTTTGCAAACACTAAAAGTTCGACAAAAAAATGTGGAAACAGTAGCAGTACAGACTTAGGGTGAAGAAAAGGGCAAAGGTGACATGAGGGTGAACTACTACGATGCATAACTGCAAAGCCCTTCCTTGGCGGCTATCTTCCTTGCATACTACTGCTCTCACCTCCAGTGTATATTAATGACTCTACCAAGTGAAGAGATCACATCATGACATCAGGCATTTGGTCATGTGACACACACACACACACTCAACAACAGCCCCTCCTTTCCCCAACTGCTCCTTCCAAAGTGGAAACCATGGCAACGACCGGCTGGAACCAGTTTGTGACACATAGCCTTCATTTTGTATGAAGTGAGGCAGAGTTCAGGTGCTGGAGAAAATGGAGCCCGTCAGCCAAAGCCTCAGACTTCTCAAAATGGGTGCAGGCCACCAGGAACAGAGGGAGCACAGACATGCACTTCCTGTGTGAGAAGCCCACTCGCTAGCTAACGCAGACAGCAGTTCAAACACACCTACACATAGTTGTTGCAACACACACACACACACACACACACTAACAGCCTAGGCTTCAACTTGTCAAAAAATAACTTTCTCCATAACCAACCAACCCCCCCACCATCAACAACAGCACATGACCATCCATGCATACCCTCATAACTCATTTTAACACAACCATATCTGAAGATCTGGACAAGGCCTCTCTCACATACTGCCTCAGTAGAGACATACAACTTTCAAAATTAACCAAAACCTTAACAGCTGGATAATCAATTCAGGACATTATCAACATCATCCCATATTTGCCTTTTTGGATTTACAATGTTCCACTTTTAAAATGGTATTTTGAAGGCAAACTTGCTTTCCAAGCAAATGTCTCTTTCCAGTCATAACAAAGCACTACATTCCCTAGTCACAAATGTACCATGTGCAGACTCTAAGACAACCCATCATATTGTAAACATGCACCAAAGGCCAGATGGAAAAAATACAATTTTAGAGCAATGTTCTAAAACTAAATCCAGAGAGTGATGGTAATATTATTATTAACAAAAATAGACCACGTCTGAGGGTACCATAGTCCAGTTAGGCCTTGTTCAAATGTACAGCCAGAAAGAGTGTAGGCTTAGACCATGTGCGTAATCAGTGTTCTTCTCACCTCTTGGACGTGCTCATGTCGACAGGCCCGTCCCCGGTCTGCACCTCCACTTTGATGGTAGCCTTGACCTCGTCGGTCTTTTGGATGCTCATGCTGGCCTCCTTGGCTGCCTGCTCCATCTTCACCACATCTCCTCCCCCCACAGCCACTAGAGCTATAGGGCCGTCTGCTGCAGGTGGCTGTTCACTGTTCTCCAGCTTCACCTTCTTAATGTCCAGCTCCCCCCCGGGGCTGCCAGGGGCCACCACGTCCCTCTCCAGGGCCCGCTTCTGGCTGCGCGTCTGACGCACCGCCTCCTCCGACATCGCTCTACCTGGCGACACAGAACGAGAGACAGGGGGGTTAAAGATATGGATAAACAACAGAGGTCTGTGTCAGCGGCGGGCAGGCTGAAGTAGCATCGCACCACCCCAAGATGAGATGGAAGTTGAACACTGGCTGATAATGAGTGGTCATGCTAATGCAAACACCACTGTCGGGGAAAGATAAACAAACACTGGACCAATTCAACAGTGAGGCACTTGACCAATGAAAACTGGACAAATCTAGGCCTAAATGCTCAGAGGCACCATATCAGTGTGGATGTGTGGTAGCGGGCCGGTCAGTAATTCCTCCAGCTGTGCTGGAGAGGGGGGGCTCTCTGTCTGACTGACCTGACTGCAGCACAGGCCTGCCTCAGTGCCAGCTCCCCAGATGCTGACCCAAATCCCCCATCATTAAAGTAATAGCAGAGGATGGAGCAGGAGGGAGACACACTCAGCTTGAACATCAGCCTGACCCACAAGTATGGCACTACACCATAGATAAAGCATACACTCACACAGACATGAACATCTCACAGACGCACAGGTTATGAACTGGAACAAGAATCAGAGCTCAGTGTGTACTTGACACTGTGTGTGTGTTCTGGACTAGAGTTGAAGTACAGGGAAGGGGGGGTTTGGAAGACCATTAGGCCTACTCTTATCTCCTTTCAAGCCTGCTGACTCCAGTACTTCTAGTCTGCCGTCTCCCCTTAAGTAAATATAATTGCCTCATCACTCCCCTTATAGAGGTTGTAAACAATCATTGGGGCAGCCACTGTATAGACTACCTGAGTGTACACACTTCTACCATCAGATAAAGAAGGCTGACTCAAGGTCTTTCTCATCCACTGTGACATCACCAGAGCAGAGCTCCATATTACCCTTCCCAAGATTCTATGGGAGACACAAAGCCTTTCCATGAGAACTGGTTTAAACCAGTCTGAGGGTTGAGAAGAGGCTGGAGGGAGCAGGTTTTAACCCAGAGAGACCGACTGGCAGCAGGAGAGGCCACAGCCTCCTGCCACTGGGAGATTTGAGGGGGGGGCAGAGATGCTGTCGCCTGCATTCCAAAACACAAATGTCTGCCAGAGAACAGGAGGCGGACAGCATCACACCCACCACTGAAAAATGTACAGAGACAACTGAAGGATGCAAAATGGCAATCAATCTATAACACCGAACCAATCACTATCAATAGTGAAGTGATCCATGTCCAAAACATGTCAACTTTATTTAGGTCTAATTGCTTAAAACATTGATTGTTAATGACACACACACACACACTGAATCAATAGATTAATTCAGAGGGGAAAAAAGGAGACTTAAGAGATTCGAACGCCTAGATTTCAGTATGATCTGTATTTAATTAATTCAGGTGGTGACACAATATGCTGTAGAATAAAACATCCACCAGTGCTCTGAATCGTGTTTACCCTTTCACATCTGGAAACCATAACGTTGGCCATGTTCAATTAGTGTCATAAACTGTGCCCTATAAAATGTGCTGGCACATTAGAATCAGGGCTTTACAAAATTTGTACGCATGAAAACATCTTTGCTATGGCTCACATCAAAACAGCTCAATGGGTGAACCACACCTCGGGTTGGCCTGTCAAACAAGGAACTAATTTTCACACTTGCGTACCTTGGAGTGTGTACAAGGCCAGCCTAAACCCTCAGTCACTCAGGCTACTTTCTGCAAAATGGCTATTGTAATATCATCTTGACACAAGCACAAAAATACATTCACCAGTCAAGGTTAAGAATAAACATGTCGAGTAAATTGCTTTGATGACTGTAAACTAAATCGATGATGCTCACAAGGCCCATAAATTCATCTAGGGCTTGTCAAGAGTATGCAATTGACAACAAACTCACTTGTGACAAAAAAAACAACACTTGATTGCCAGTTTGTTGGACCTGTAACTGAGTTGAGTGGATCAGTCTGAAATTCTCCAATGTTGGTTGGGACTCAGTTCAATTCCCACTTGACTTAAAGCACACATAAGAAGAAAGAAAAAAAACAGATGCTTGGACTTGGAGTTTTAGTGAGTCATTGGGAGCTGAACACACACACACACACACACACACACATTTCACCCTAGGAAACCAATACCAGCCACTCCTAGCACTGATGCTTAGACTACCTAAACAGGATTCAAATTCAAACACCCCCAAACATGAGAAGTAGTACAGCTGGGCAATACATCTAATTAATGTTTCAGCAAGATATTCCAAATGCCTGTATCACAAGAATGTAGCTCTGATTGAAGGAGATGAGAACACTCTTTCTGCTGTGACTGCACCTTCCCATTCACACACCAAGCTCCTCCCCCTGCAACTCAGAACAACAAAGATGAAAGATCACGTCTTTCTCTCTGACAAGTGGTTTCAACTCACTATTTGCATTTAAGGTTTGGTCGAATATTTATTTATTTATTTATTTTATTTAAAAAAATTAAAAATCGCTCATATGAACTAGAGGTCGACCGGCTATGATTTTTCAACGCCGATACCAATTATTGGTGGACCAAAAAAAGCTGATACCGATTAAATCGGCCGATTATATTATTAATAAATAAATAAATATTATATATGGTATAATAATAATAATAATAATAACAATTACAACAATACTGAATGAATACTGAATGAACACTTATTTTAACTTAATATGATATATCATAATATGATACATCAATAAAACAAATTTAGTCTCCAATAAATAATGAACCATGTTCAATTTGGTTTAAATAATGCAAAAACAAAGTGTTGGAGAACAAAGTAAAAGTGCAATATTTGCCATGTAAATGAAAAGTTAACTTAAGTTCCTTGCTCAGAACTTGAGCACATATGAAAGCTGGTGGTTCCTTTTAACATGAGTCTTCAATATTCCCAGGTAAGATGTTTTAGGAATTCTAGGACTCTCTCTCTCTCTATACCATTTGTATTTCATACACCTTTGACTATTGGATGTTCTTATAGGCACTATAGTATTGCCAGCCTAATCTCGGGAGTTGATAGGATTGATAGGATGTGCATACATTTATTTTGTCCCCCTACACCAAACGCGATCACGACATGCAGGTTAAAATATCAAAACAAACTGACAATGAGATTAATTTGGGGACAGCTCAAAAAGCATTAAACATGTATGGCAATTTAGCTAGTTAGCTTGCACTTGCTAGCTAATTTGTCCTATTTAGCTAGCTCGCTGTTGCTAGCTAATTTGTCCTGGGATATAAACATTGAGTTGTTATTTTACCTGAAATGCACAATGTCCTCTACTCCGACAATTAATCCACACATAAAACGGTCAACCGAATCGTTTCTAGTCATTGCTCCTCCTTCCAGGCTTTTTCATCTTTGAACTTATATGGTGATTGGCATCTACACTTTCATCTATTCTTTCAGTGAAATACGAAACCGTTCCGTATTTTATTGAACGGGTGGCATCCCTAAGTCTAAATATTGCTGTTACATTGCACAACCTTCAATGTTATGTCATAATTATGTACAATTCTGGCAAATTAATTACGGTCTTTGTTAGGAAGAAATGGTCCTCACACAGTTCGCAATGAGCCAGGCAGCCCAAACTGCTGCATATACCCTGAGACTCTGCTTGCACAGAACGCAAGAGAAGTGACACAATTTCCCTAGTTAAAAGAAATTCATGTTAGGAGGCAATATTAACTAAATATGCAGGTTTAAAAATATATAATTGTGTATTGATTTTAAGAAAGGCATTGATGTTTATGGTTAGGTACAACGACAGTGCTTTTTTCGCGAATGCGCTTGTTAAATCATCACCTGATTGGCAAAGTAGGCTGTGATTCGATGATAAACTAACAAGCACCGCATCGATTATATGCAACGCATGACAAGCTAGATAAACTAGGAATATCATCAACCATGTGTAGTTAACTAGTGATTATGTTAAGATTGATTGTTTTAATGCTAAAATAGCAACTTACCTTGGCTCCTTGCTGCACTCGCGTAACAGGTGGTCAGCCTGCCACGCAGTCTCCTCGTGGAGTGCAATGTAATCAGCCATAATCGGTGTCCAAAAATGCCAATTACCGATTATTATGAAAACTTGAAATCGGCCCAAATTATTCAGCCATTCCGATTAAATCGGTCGACCTCGAACATGGACACCGAAACACATTGAGACATCATTTCACTATAATGGAGGACAACTGAACCTTTCTAACTATAGTCTTTTTGTCTCAACTCTGCATGAAGAGCAGAGCAGACCCCTAAAAACAGACTATCAATGAACATTGATTCTGGAAAATGAATGTAGCAGTTTAGCCACAGACCTATACTAGCTGTCTAGTCTGTGTTTTATGTACAATGAGCATAAAAAACTATTATATAACGAATTGGCACCTCGTTCTCATTCTGAGAAATAAAATATTGAAATCAAGTGGCCCATCTGAACAAAGTGGACAGGCTAGCATGCTGTTCAAACAGTTGGAGACGGACAGAAGGGTGCGTTCATAACAATTTGACTGTTCTACCATGTTAACCAGCAAATAGATCCAAGTTGGCTAGATTTTAAATATGAAAGATTATCTGGCTACTCACTAGCATGTGGAATTATGCATTACAGATTGATTATGAGACCTAACTGTGTTCATTTTCTACAGCTAATGCCTGCTACGAGATGCATGGTTCTGGTAACATTTCTAACAAGGGTATTTTCATAGACTTGAAAGCCAGACCAGTGATTATTACAAAGAGAAAGCAGATTAAACTACTTTACCATTTAGCCTATGTATAATTTCACAAGCCCTGACTTCATTAGATTATTGCTGACTGTTTGAAAAGCAGCGTATTTTACCTGTAAATTGTACAACAAAAGCTTATTTAGAGACAATATAATACATTGATATATATATTGTGAATCGCCATAAATTTGAAAAATAATCAAATCAAATAGATTATTTTTAGGCCATATCGCCCAGCCCTAAGAGGAACCAGTTGGCCAGGCTGCTGAAACTGTTCAGCTCAGCTTTTTTCACCCACTCAGCACTTGCATTGCCACAGAGCTATAGTGATTCATAATATCCCCCACATCTGCTCAATGTTTCACTAAAATCTGCCTATTTTCCAGGAAGGCAGGGCATTTTCAACTAAAACAAACAGAGGCCCGATTTAGGAAGCTCAAGCAATGATAACAGAACCAAGAGAGGTGGAGGGCACGAGAGGTGGAGGCAAGAGGGACCCTGCCTATAAAATGGTGGGGTGGAAACACTGTTGCGCTAAGAGGGACTGAGCACTGCGGCATAACAAGGACAGATGTGCCCCGTTTCTACCCATCCATGAGCACAAAGGGCATCTATCTGAAAGGGGTGGAGCATGCATGAACCACAGAGCACACAGCTCTTTACTATCATGCCCTGAGCTCACACATTCACAAACACACTTAGTGACACTGGAGGGAACTGGTGGTCGCTGAACGTCCTCCCTGAATGCAGCCAGGGACAGCAGGGCTCAAAATGGCCGCAGGGCCTGAGTGGCACAGCACAGTGTAGTATTATTACCTGCTCTTGACGTAGGTCTACATGTGAATCATAGGAGCCAGAATGGCCTCTGCAATTCCCTCCCTGCTGATGACATCCAGTAGAGTCATCTCTAAGGGAGCTATTCTTGTTTGTAGCTCAGGCATGCATGACTCATCTCATAGTAGATGGATGGTATCATGAAGATGTAACATTTGAGAGACTTATGTGCCAGTCCTCAAATGTCACGTCACACTTCACCTACCTACCACCCTGTTGAAGCTCATTTGCTATTCACCAAGTAATGTCTATCTATAGATAGGTTTCCATCCAATTGGCGACAGATTTTCATGCAAATATTCCAAAATCTGCATTAAACAATATGTGCATTTTCCCACCAAATTGACTAAAGGCTGGGCGTGATAACGTAGTGCACATAAAAATAACTTGCCGTTAAATTCCCATTTACTGAATAAAAGTTCAAATGCGTTTCCAACTTTGATGGTTGTCACAAAAATGTCTGCGTTATATAGCAAAATGTGCCCACTCAGGTCTTGGCACGTGCTCTCTAGCCAACAGCTCTCAGATACAGTGTGGGTAGGCTACCTACATGAGATTATTATGGACAAAAGAGCCAGATTACTTTTATTTGTCAAATGTCAGCCAAGCGTCAATCACCATGTGATTGTTATTCCAAGTTTACGTCAAGATGGTTATTATATCAATATTAACAAATAAAGGCCTTTCACTGCAATTTCTAGCATAGTTAATTTTACAGACAAAAATATCCCACCTTGTCTAGCGTATTTTGTTTTGTCGACATTAGGAACGTTTACCGCCAAATTTGCTGTTTCCATCAGGCCCGTCTTGACATGTAATTTATTTGCATAAAAACAGTTCGATGGAAACCTGGATTATGTGAGAAAAATCAGGAGATGTTGCATTAGACAACCTCTGGGAAAACAGACAGAGCAATAAACAGTAGAGTACAGCTAAAACGTATGTACTAAAAGGCCAAGTAGGAAAGTGAGAGTTTATCCATTCACTGCCATTCAAAGTAACGTGAGAGGGATTGACTGGGGAAATAACATGGCAACAGTACTTCAACCAGTCATCTGCACTGACACGGGCTGAGAGTACTTTGGAAGCAGGTGATGGCAGGAAGGTACCAGGAAGGAGTGGAATGAAGAGAGTGCTTAGAGCCCATACAAGGACAGATTGATGACATTTCTTTCTGCCTCTCACTATAGGGTGTCAATCAGGAGACTGTGCTGTGAGAATTGAGCCTTGCTTTCAGTCAATGACCCTCCATTCAAGAAAACAAAAGCATTTCATCATGAAAAGACAGGAAAAAACAAGTTCAGGATTTCTTTCATTACTTGAAAATGGCCAGTACAAAACATTGAAAAACATGTTTAGTTTGAAATAGAGTGTAGATCATTCTTGCTGTGGGCAGAGGGCCAAGTATGGATCTAGAATCAATGATGGTGTCATTAGGCACCATCTGGCAACTCCAGTGAGAGTCAGTAAAATACAGTGGAATTTGGAAGACAATTTCATCTCACAAATAACCCCAATCTGTCGATCAACACCCGTAATGTAAAGGAATCAACAGGTCCGACTGAAGTAGGCTATGCATTTCAAACAAGCAAAACACCATGTGTGACATCTCAAAAGTTTGTTTGCCTCAAGTGGGGGTGGAGTGAGACAACCTGGTCTCAGAGCATTTTGTATTATTCTCTATGTAAATTCGAGACACTCCATGTGATATGCTAGGTTACATTTTGTATGGTTGCATAAGGAAGATGGTTACTTAAGGCAAAAAAGAAAGGAAGGTGGTTGGGTCGGCGTATAACAAACTTCTAGCAACCCAAAGGTTTGCAAGTTGGAATCTCATCACGGATATCTTCAGCATTTCAGCTAATTAGCAACTTTAACAACGTACTACTATGCATGTTAGCTAACCCTTCCTCTAACCTTAACCCTTCACCTAGCCCCTAGACTAGCTAATGTTAGTGAGATAGCTAACGTTAGCCACCTAGCTACAATTTGTAACATATCATACATTAAGAAAATTAGTAACATACTGTACATAATGCAAATTCGTAACATAATAAATTGTCATTCTTAAAACATATGAAATGGATGATGGACATCCATAAATTAATACATACCATATCATACTAAAATGGAATGTCTCAGATTTATGTACAGAATAATATAAAATGCTCTTAGCACATCACACGATATAAAGTGTTTTAAGTTTGCAAAGGTGATGGTAACATAGTATGTATCAGAAAACAAATGCTTTAATTGGACTCGATAACTGGCTTTGTAATGTACAGCGTTAATCTACACAATCTAAAGGCAAACCGTCACCTCAGGTTTCTAAATGACGTGTGCTCATACATTGCACTCTATCCATTATCAACAGGGTTGGAAAATTACACCGGCCAAATGCTCGGCCTCCAACCGCAAGGCACTACAGAGGATAGTGCGAATGGCCCAGTACATCACTGGGGCCAAGCTTCCTGCCATCCAGGACCTCAAAACCAGGCGGTGTCAGAGGAAGGACCTGAAAATTGTCAAAGACTCCAGCCACCTAGTTATAGACTGTTCTCTCTGATACCACACAGCAAGTGGTACTGGAGAGCCAAGTCTAGGTCCAAGAGGCTTCTAAACAGCTTCTACCCCCAAGCCATAAGACTCCTGAACATCTAGTCAAATGGCTACCGAGACTATTCACATTGCTGCCGCTGCCCCCACCCCACTGCCACTCTCTGATGTCATCTATGCATAGTCACTTTAATTAAACTCCACTGTCGGTTAGGGGCTTGTAAGTTACTATTTCACTGTAAGGTTGTATTGTTGTATTCGGCGCATGTGACTAATACATTTGAATGTATTTCACCAGCCACTTTGGCGGGTGGTCACACAAATTATTTGGTTTTTAATCCAAAGGCCACATGTAGAAGTTGGTCGAATTGACAATGCTACTAAAGTGTGACTTTGCCCTCGTGTTTCTTGGCCAGTTATATAGTAATACATGTATTGTTTTAGAAAAACAGAAAGCATGCTCATTTACCAACTGAATTAGTTTAGGCCCATTCCATTTTAACCGATTCCTGCTATAAACAATGGATCGATTACACAGTTGGCTAGAACAATATGGAGAACCTGGTATGACTCTCCTGTGAGCACATTCTATTTTCAGATGAAATCCTTCAGGGGTATAGGATCAATCAAAATGCTCAATTTCCTCAGGCTGCTAGCTAACCTCTTCTATCTGATATGTAAATTACCTTCCATAGGGATTGGATTTAGCGAGCTAGAACATTAACAGCACACTGACACTTTTAAAACGGGTCAGTGAGAGAGGGAGACAACATAATATTGTCCAATAAATGGGCTACACACAAAGCTATTAAATCTCCTTCCTATGCAATTAGTGTCCATCTGTTCCCTGTGATACACATTTTAAATTCGGCATATCGTCCTAGATATGAATAACGCAAAATGCATTTGTTTAATTATTCATTTAAGCACTACAGATCGTGTTTTAGGTTCAGAATGACGTCAACTCCTAATATGAATTTAGAAAGAAAGTAAAACTTCAACCCGCTGCATTTTCTTTGGAATATCTGATTGTGACAAAAAACACATTGCTTAATCTGGTTCCACCAAGCTGAGTACATGGAGACTAAACAGAGAGTGAGAGAGAGCATAGAAAGAAGAGTGAAAGAGAGGGAGCCAGCTGACTGGGTGGTGGGGGAGGGTAGAGTGGCTGGCCATAGATCTACTGTACACTGATAAACACTTTTCCTCTTCAGCGTCCTCACTCTCCGTCTCCCATTGGTTGTGGCAGCATGGAGGCAGGGAGGGTGCCCCTACTGGTTCGGTCCTGAACACCAAGGGTTAAGCCCTGCCATTTTAACGCAACTGACAGATCAGGCCATTAGGGTGTTACCTAACAAAATGGAGGCCTTTAACCCTGCATCTACCAGAGTGAGGCTCCACCTGGATTCCCCTTAGCAACCGGACGGCGACCGAAGGCACGCGCAAAGCCCAAGAGGTGCAGCCAGCCCCCTACACGTGAGCACAAAGGAATGTGCACGTACGGAAAAGACTCAATCACAAACACCAAGCACACTGCCCCCCCTCAAACATACACGCACGCGCGAACACACACACACACACACACAATCCCAGTTTCTGAGAGGAAAAGGACTACTTTACATTAGTGTTTGCAGTCACGATGCAGGCCGATCGAGCCGCAGCATGCATTGGGACATTAAGAGCAGATTAGTTCATAGATCATAATTAGTATGAAATACCAGCCGCTGTACCTCTGATTCCATTAACCATGTGATCTTCATGATGATACTGCCAGCGGATAAACTGATCAGCTAGACTAGACTTGTTTTAGCTTGAAGTCCTGAATTTGAATGGCAGCACTGTTGAAGTTGAGTTTACCCTGCTCAATAGGTCAACTACCTGGACCGTGATTCTGCAGAACTCAAAGTGAAGGGTTGCATTATAGGTCTATGCTGACTCAGAGAACACAATGACTAACTAAACTTAAAAGAACTTCCCCGTCACAGGGGTGGGCAATTCCAGTCCTCGAGGGCCTGATTGGTGTCACAGTTTTGCCCCAGCCCTGACTCCAATAATCACCTAATAATGATCTTCAGTTTAGAATGCAATTTGATTAAATCAGTTGTGTTTGCTAGGGATGGAGAAAAAGTGTGACACCAAATCAGGCCCTCGAGGACTGGAGTTGCCCACCCCTGCAGGCTAGCACATAGCCTACTTGAGGCAATATGCTGGTAACAATACTTGAACGAAAAGGCTACCTGTAGCCTAAAAATAATTTCTACCCTAGTATATGGAAAAATACCCTTCTTAAAAGGGATATTTTATCCCAATCATATAATGCATCGCCACACTATTTACTTTGTACTGAAAGTGATACATCTTGAAAACTTACTGCTGACATGGGATCATATCAACAGTGGACTAATGAACAAAATAATCAAATATGTTTGCGTAAAATATCCCTTTAAATCTCTACTGTTATAAGGTGTTTGTGAATCCTGATGCAAATTCCCTTAAAGGCATACTATGGGATTTTGCCACGAACTGCCTTCCTACTGGATGCAGAGACTTAAATGGTATCCATGAGTTCATCTGACTCGGGAAGTAGATAAAGGGCCTCGTGCCAAAATCCCGAAGTATTCCTTTAAATCATACAGTACACATAACCTAGCAACAGCATATATGCTCCATATTCCCAGAGGAAAGGGAATCCCCTCTGGGAATATGGAGCAATTTCTGTGCCAACAGAAATTGTATTTGAATTCCATTATTTTGAATTTGTATTAGGATATTGAATTTGAAATGCACATATTGAATCATTGAATTCATAAATGTAACTTGTATTACATGATTTTAAACTGTATTGAATGAAGTGCATTCTGTTAAATTGTATTGAATATAAAATTTTGCATATATACACATACATAGCATTCATTGTCTGTGTATCAAGAAATGTGGCTTGTCACCAAAAGCACTCACAAACTTCTACAGATGCACAATCGAGAGCATCCTGGCGGGCTGTATCACCGCCTGGTACGGCAACTGCTCCGCCCTCAATCATAAGGCTCTCCAGAGGGTAGTGAGGTCTGCACAACGCATCACCGGGGGCAAACTACATCCCCTCCAGGACACCTACACCACCCGATGTCACAGGAAGGCCATAAAGATCATCAAGGACATCAACCACCCGAGCCACTGCCTGTTCACCCCGCTATCATCCAGAAGGCGAGGTCAGTACAGGTGCATCAAAGCTGGGACCGAGAGACTGAAAAACAGCTTCTATCTCAAGGCCATCAGACTGTTAAACAGCCACCACTAACATTGAGTGGCTGCTGCCAACACACTGACACTGACTCAACTCCAGCCACTTTAATAATGGGAATTGATGGGAAATGATGTAAATATATCACTAGCCACTTTAAACAATGCTACCTTATATAATGTTACTTACCCTACATTATTCATCTCATACGCATACGTATATACTGTACTCTATATCATCGACTGTATCCTTATGTAATACATGTATCACTAGCCACTTTAACTATGCCACTTTGTTTACATACTCATCTCATATGTATATACTGTACTCGATACCATCTACTGTATCTTGCCTATGCTGCTCTGTACCATCACTCATTCATATATCCTTATGTACATATTCTTTATCCCCTTACACTGTGTACAAGACAGTAGTTTTGGAATTGTTAGTTAGATTACTTGTTGGTTATTACTGCATTGTCGGAACTAGAAGCACAAGCATTTCGCTACACTCGCATTAACATCTGCTAACCATGTGTATGTGACAAATAAAATTTGATTTGATTTGAAGTTAAACTATAATTTCAAGGTTATTATAAGTTTCATAATCAATTTCCCTGATGCAGTTTTGAAATTCAGTTCTCTAAATTCAGATCCAAAACCAGAGACAACATCCTGGTACTTTGCCAGCCAGGAAAAGTAGAACAGAACAGATAGAGCGTTTGAATCTATGTGATATAACCAAAGCTAGTAGTATAAACAGTGTGATTTCTGGTGCTTTTTTGAAGACAATGTGGCATGTTTATTTCTTCCTATAAATTTGGCTCAAGCATTAATAATGGCGCAGGAGAGGATGGCTGACGTTTTTACGGTCTCCTAACCAACTGTTCTATTTTGTTTGTAATTCATTTTGTACATAATGTTGCTGCTACCGTCTGGACATCAGAACAGCGATTACTCACCACGAACTGTACAAACATTTTTTATTTAAAATGAGTCCGACGTGAGAGAAATACTGCCCGAAAAAAGGGGGAGTAGGGCGGGGTGCCTTGCAAGAATTCGCTGACGAGTAGGTAAACCACCACTACCCTCTGTATTATTGGCCAACGTGCAATGTAGCTGACACGGTACAAATCTGTCATTCTGGCCATGAGCAAGGCAGTTAACCCACTGTTCCCCGGGCGCTGATGACGTGCTGATGAGGTGGATGTCAATTACGGCAGCCCCCCGCAACTCTATGATTCAGAGTGGTTGAGTTAAATGCGGAAGACTTAAGTTGAATGCATTCAGCTGTACAACTGACTAGGTATCCCCCTTTCCCAATCATTGGAAAACAAACTGGACGATCTACGATCAAGACCATCCAACCAATTAGACGTTAACTGTAATATCTTATGTTTCAACGAGACGTGGCTGAACGAGAACACGGATAATATAGAGATGGCTGGCTTCTCTGTGTTTCGGCAGGACAGAGCAGCTACGTCTGGTAAGACGAGGTTGCGTGTCTATTTGTCAATAACTGCTAGTACGCAATGTCTAACGTGCTGACCAGACCGGACACGTTGCAAAATAATTATACACATACATTTTATTTAATCATTCCACTCACACTGCTCGCAGGCGTCTGTGTAGCCAGGCGCTAAAACTTGGTTATTTATTAAGTCCTGCCTCTCCCATCTCCTCATTGGTTTTTAGGAGCATATACCCACATGGGTGATTGGACCTCAATTCAGCTTTCAAACACCAGTCGGTTGTGGTAATGCACCTTAAAGTTGGTTGCCAATCGCCATATAAAGTCCAAAGGAAGAAGCATGAAGGAACGAGGAGGGATGACTAGAAATTAATTCAGTTTACAGTTTTATCTGTGGATTAATTGTCAGAGTAGAGGACCTTGTCCATTTCAGGCAAAATAACAACCCAATGTTTATATCCCAGAGTTTGTTTTGATATTTCAAACTCCCGTGTCCGGTGTGGATGGACAAAAAAAAAAGAACTTACGTGCGACTAAGATTGAATCCTACTACACCGGCTCTGACGCTCATCGGATATGGCAGGGCTCAAACTATTACGGACTACAAAGGGAAACCTAACTGCGAGCTGCCCAGTGACGCAAGCCTACCAGACGGGCTAAATGCCTGTTATGCTTGCTTCAAGACAAGCAACACTGAAGCATGCATGAGAGCACCAGATGTTCTGGACGACTGTGTGATCACGCTCTCAGTTGCCGATGTGAGCAAGACCTTTAAACAGGTCAACATTCACAGAGCCGCAGGGCCACACGGATTACCAGGACATGTACTCAGAGCATGGGCGGACCAACTGCAAGTGTCTTCACTGACATTTTCAACCTCTCCCTGGCCGAGTCTGTAATGCCTACATGTTTCAAAACAGACCACCATAGTCCTTGTGCCCAAGAAAGCGAAGGTTAACCTGCCAAACTGATTACCGTCCCGTAGCACTCACGTCACTAGCCATGAAGTGCTTTGAAAGGCTGGTCATGGCTCAACATCCACACCATCATGCCATAAGACCCACACCCACTAGACCCACTCCAATTCGCATACCGCCCCAACAGGTCACGCAATCTCAATCGCATTCCACACTGCCCTTTCCCACCTATGTGAGAATGTTGTTCTTGACTACAGCTCAGCGTTCAACACCATACTGCCCACAAAGTGCATCACTAAGCTAAGGACCCTGGGACTGAACACCTCCCTCTGCAACTGGATCCTGGACTTCCTGACGGGCCACCCCCAGGTGGTAAGGGTAGGCAACAACATGTGCCACGCTGATCCTCAAAACTGGGGCCACTTAAGGGTGCGTGCTCAGTCCCCTCCTGTACTCCCTGTTCCCCCACGGAGTCGTGCTTGGCCACGGAGCCAACACCATCATTATGTTTGCTGACGACACAACAGTGGTAGGCCTGATCACCGACAACGACGAGACAGCCTATAGAGAGGTCAGAGACCTGGCAGTGTGGTGCCAGGACAACAACATTTCAATGTGAGCAAGACAAAAGGGTCTGATCATGGACTATAAGAAAAGGAGGGCCAAACAAGCCCCCATTAACATTGACGGGGCTGTAGTGGAGCGGGTCGAGAGTTTCAAGTTCCTTGGTGTCCACATCACCAACAAACTACCATGGTCCAAACACACCAAGACAGTTGTGAAGAGGGCACGACAACACCTTTCCCCCTCAGGAGATTGAAAAGATTTGGCATGGGTCCCGAAATCCTCAAAAGGTTCCACAGCCGCACCAGAGAGCATCCTGACCGGTTACATCACCGCCTGGTATGGCAACTGCTTGGCATCTGCCTGTAAGGCACTACAGAGGGTAGTGTGAACGGCCCAGTACATCACTGGGGCCAAGCTTCCTGACATCCAGGACCTATATACTAGGTGGTGTCAGAGGAAGACCCACAAACTTGTCAGAGACTCCAGTCACCCATGTCATAGACTGTTCTCTCTGCTACCGCACCGAAAGCGGTACCGGAGCACCAAGTCTAGGACCAAAAGGCTCCTTAACAGGTTCTACCCCCAGGCCATAAGACTGCTGAACAACTAATCAAACGGCCACCCGGACTATTTACATTGACCCCCCCCCCCTTTGTTTTTACACTGCTGCTACTCGCTGTTTATTATCCATGCATAGTCACTTTACAAATTACCTCGACTAACTTGTACCCCCACACATTGACTCGGTACCTGTATATAGCCTCGTTATTTTTTTTTAATAGCCTTGTTATTAGTTATGTACATTTATTGTTTTTACATTTAGTAAATATTTTCCTAACTTTCTTGAACTGCATTGTTGGTTTAGGGCTTGTAAGCATTTCACGTTAAGTTCTACACCTGTTTTATTCAGCACACAGGACAAGTAAAATTAGATTTGATCCGTTTGGGCTTCTCCTCTATGATGCTCACAGGCCGAGCAGTATATGTTAGAACTGAGAGTAACAAATACCACAATTTGGCTCCCATAAGAATATAATTGAATAGCCCCGTCATGGCTCTTCTAAGGATAGCTTATCACTCCCTATTTAAATCTTGCTCTTGTGACTGACTTGGTTCGAACAAGGTCTACTGCATGTCACAAGACTGTGTTAGTTTCCTGTGGGCTTCAGCTAAGTGGGCTAACAAGTATCCAGCTAGGCTACTCTTCAAAAAAAAAGAAGTTTTTTTTATTTTTTATGTGAGGTTTGTTGAACCCCCCCCCCGTTTACATTTCACCCGCCTTTGACCTCATACTCAGAGATCACGGCACCAATATAACTGACTGTGCTCGAAACCAGGCCTACTGCAAAACACCACCACTTTCTGTGGCAGAAGGATATCAGAAAAGTCACTCATCACACAAGCGTAGTCACCAAACCACCGGTGTTACACTTCACCCCCCTTTGACCTCCTCCTTGAGGAGACCCATCCAAGTCACAGGAGCAATGCCTAGGCTTTAGCTCAGCAGGCTAACACAGTCAACCCAGTCAGTCACATTACCATTATAATGACTACCCTTGCTGGAGACTTGAAACTAACACGTCTCAGACAAGGTTGTTCATCACATAAGCACAGATTACCAAACCACACTATTTTGATGAGTAACATTGCTGGATCTTGAAGACTTGTATTAGTGTAGCAGATGGGGGGGGGTCTGTGTAACTCACTCCTCAGCCTGAAGTGTTGCTTTCCCCTTGCACAATTGAAGAAGGCCATTTTTAATACTATGATGGGTTGGAATGCTTCAGGAGGGTGGTCACGTGTGTTTGAGGCAGTGTCCAACGTGTGTCCTAAGTTCGAGTATCCGAATGAATTGAATCAGGTGGAAGTAGCACCCGTCAAGTAAGCAGCGTGTCGTCCTTTACATGAACTTATCCCTATAGGCTTTAGCTATATGGGCTAACACAATTTTGTGACATGCAAGAGACCGGATTCAATCCCAGTCAGTTACAAGAGCAAGATTAAATATGGATTGGAACGGCTATCCTTAGAAGGGCTATTCAACTATAATCTTATTGTGGCCAAATTGTATTTTTTTGTGACACTCCCTTCTTATGTGTCCGTCACAGCCTGTGATCATCAGAGGGCAGCAGAAGGCATGTCCATGCGCCAGTCTCTTAGCTTTCAGGAATGGGGTCATAATAGCTTATAGCCAAAACGGTTCAAACGCTAGAGGCAAATTCGTAGAAAGAAAATAAATTCAACAGGCAACATTGGCTTCAGAAATAGCCAGAAGCTTCCATTTACCACAGACTCAAACGCTCTCTCTTTTCTCCTCTACCTTTCCTGGCTGGCAAAGTACTAGAATGTTGTCTCTGGTTTTGAAACTGAATTTAGATAACCGAACCTGAATCTGAATGCGTCGGGGAAGTTGAATATATTACATTTTGATCAACTTGAAATTATATTTTGTAAACTTGATACAGACAATGAATGCAATATCTACGATATTGAAACTGAATATATCAAAATTGTATATTCAATTAAAAATTGTAAAATATGCAATGTCCATTAAATTTATTATTAAAATATTCAATTTGTGAATTACAAATAAACAAATATCTTATTCAAATTCAAAATCCAAAGACAAATTCTAAATCATGGAATTCAAATCACTCTATAGGGGAACTCTACAAAAGTTCCACGTATTTGTTAAGTGGCCATAGAAAATAGAAAAACACCCAAATCTGAGCAGACAATTGCAGACAATCTCTCCCACAGCACTGAACAGATAGAGGGGATCCCAACAAACAAAAGACAATACACTCCTTTTGTATCAAATCAACAGCTACCAACAAAACCAGTATCTGACCTCCACTACTATTATCTACCTGGAAGCCCACTCCTGAGCGTTGAAGCAGGCAGCCATGTTTAATTAAACACCCTCTGAAGCGGTGACGGTCAAACACACTATAGGTGTGCTAGATGATGAGCAGTCAGCACCTCCACTAGTGTAACGTCAGCTCAGCAAACATTTAGCTGGCATGCTTGCGACACAGGCAGCCAGCAGGGCATCTGGATGCTTGGTACCCCTCCTGGATGAGTGCCTTGATGCTGTATACGTGTGGCTGCCGCACTGAGTTCCAGAGCTGCCATGTCAGAGCTGGCCAGTTAAAACAGACAGTGGGAGCTATTGTTAGGAGAATAACTGGAATAATGTAGCAATGTCATAGTCCTCACTTCTTCATCCACGACTCTTAATATACCCAGTCGAAAAATGATTGGCAATGTTTCGAGGCATTCCTGAGAAGTATGTGTGATCATATTTTGAAACCGTTTTCAGGAGTTTGACGATATGTATGATGTCGCAAAAACAACTCAACACATTATTCATGTGAAAATAGGACACAAGGATAACTTTTGGCAGACAGGAAAGTAATTTGGTTCTCATAAAAACTCACAACTCAATAAAATATATAGCACACTAGTAGACAAGATACTCCATAATTATTGAAGAGCCCTTATGGCCTACCTACCTGGTTAACAGGTGGCGAATCCCCTATGGAATACCAGCACCGACCCCTAATGTCTGACCAGCTTTACAGCTCCATGTTGAAAGACAGGAGCCTCTCATTTGTGAATTCACAATAAGGCAACACAATGAGGAACCATGCTTGAATTGAGCTAGCTGCCCGTTGACCCCTGGGCTATGAATGAGCAGCCATGCTGGAGATGATGGCCTCCACTAAGTATACAACTCAGTCATCAACAGCCAAAGGGGGCATTTCAATAAACTACTTTTCTCTCCTAACCTCCTTTCCTCCCTGATCTGAAATAATAGGTCGAGTGAAAGCAATTCCTTAGTAGAAATCTGTCCTGTTGCTTTCACCTGCCAAACCAGTGCAGAGTCGTCGAGGAGAGGAATACGCACCAGAAGTGGAGTACTCACTTCTTCCTGATACTAAGGGTCATTGCTCAGAGTTCACATCTATTCTCACCTGATCACCAAAGTCCTAATCTGTTCTGGATTACCAGATGAGGGTGGAATCCAGAACAAACACAGCATTTATCAAGTGCTAGAGCTGTTCTGGTCCTGACATGAGGAAATGGTCAACTTGACATCCACACACAGTTGAGTCAACATGAAGTCCAACTAGGGCTGGCGATATGGCCCAAAAAATTATCTTTCTAATTTACTCACACATACATTGTGTTCTCTAAATAAACTTTGTTGCACAACTAAAGGTCAATACGCTGCATTTCACAACTCAATAAATTGTTGTAAATGGGAACTTGTTCTCAACTAGCCTACCTGGTTAAATAAATGTGAAATAAAAAATAAAAATGCAAACTGTCAGGAATAATCAAATAAAATCAGGGTTTGTAAAATTATACCTTGGCTAAATAAGCCTTCCACAACCATAAGACCCACTAATAATTTAATTATTTTATCAGAATTGTTTAACCTGCTTTGTTACAATAAATATGTCTATGAAAATGCCCTTTAGGTTACAAATGTAACCAGAACCATGCACAATACACATGCCCTTATAATGACCAACTTCTGGTAGAAGCCTTATAGAACATTAACACAGGTCTCAAACAATCTCTCAAGCACAAACCCACATGCAAGTGAGTAGCCACCTAATCTTTATATTTAGTGGATATATTTGCTTGATAACAAGGTAGAACTTATTAATCCACCCTCCTGTCCATCTTCAACTGTTGGAACAACATAGCCTGTTCACTTTGTTTAGATGTTGAAATCAAGTGGCCTAGCTGGATAAGATGCTTATTTGACAATGAGTTGCCAATTCCTTATATAAAATGTGTATTTTTATGCACGTGGCACATTTGTTGGACCAAACCTCAAATGCTAATAGCGAGATGAAACTGCCCGTTGTCATAGAGGCAGAACCGATATTTTGTCTTTGTTGTTACGAGTTGAAGGGGGAGTGTTGCATCTTGCTCATCTCAATATTCTTAACTTGGAAAAACAGCAAGCAACAGCAGCGAAGTCCAGTGTGGCAATACTTAGAGAAGTTAAATGAGAAGGAAATGCAAACTTTGCGAGGTGGAATGGAGGTTCAGTAATTGATACGTCACCTTGTCCAAAAGAGATTTACACAGTTATCAAAACTTCACGCCAGGGTAAGCCTACACGAAACAAGTGTTTCTAAAATCCCCTATGGGAAAAATGAATGGTGGGAAAAGATTAGAAGCATTTCCTTGTTTAACCACTAGGTTTTATGGGTATTATGACTCATACTGTGGTACGCTATACTCTTAGTACAAAGGAAAACATGTGGATGGACAGGATCTGTACTCCTCACACACTGAAGATGACACCAAGACATGCCCTAGAAATGTACACAATAGGATCACCACAGGACGGATCTGAAAAGAGACAACCTGACGTGTTCCCCTCTGGAAAATGATGTAACAGAGATGAAAAATTCATATTTTATCAAGTATTGAAAAGCGCCACATCATGTGAGATATGATAGGGACATTTTGGCATTTGCTCCACTCCCTGGAGCTCGAGTCGTGACATGCACACTAAATTTGCTAATGAAGTGTCTTCTGAAGATAATATGAGCATGTATATCTTTATGCTGGCTCTACCTTGTACTACACATCCTGATTTGAATGCCTGCACTGGCCCTGTATAGCCAAGTAATAGAACATTAATCTGAACCCATCCTCCCTATAGTGTCAGGAAGCTGGTCTCAGAGAAACTGAAGCCTCTGACTGGTTGACTCGGGCCACGTGTCGCCTTCCTGCGTTTCCTGTTTACCACTCTGCGACGCCATACAATTCCCTGGCCAGCAATATCAACAGAGAGAGGACACCAGCCCGCTAGTGCGCCATCTCATCTGACCGGCTGCCATTCCATATTCATCTCTCTGTCCCTTATAACCTCATCGCTCAAGATGACCACAGCCCGACCTGTTCAACAATCACTCTGTTCCAACGCTCACTGTAGTCCTTGAAGGTTCCCTGTTGTGCTATGACAATACATCAGCCAGACATGTGGATGGATGGAAACAATATTCACCCCTCCATAGAGTGCAGTAGGCTTCTAAATGAACTCTAAATTGAGGAGCATTAGAAGAGACCGATGCAGAGCTGAACATTTTATTATCACACAGAGACACTTTTCTATCTGAGAATCGCCTTTCATTCATCAGCTGAAGAGCGGCTGACATCTCGCTGTGAAATCAGACATCCAGCTTGCTCTCTGCTCTCTGTCAACTGTGGTGCTGAAATGGATGCTAACTTAGAACTAAACACAAAATGTTTCTATCCCATGCATTCTGTAACATTTCTAAACAATAGATGAACATACTAGGCCCATACCAGCATTGAGACAAAGTCCCTTCAGAAAGTCACCACAAAACAATTCACAGTCACACTGAAACAGACATTCTGTTACTTTGTGGTAACACTGAATTCTGTCAGACAGACACACTGACTTGTAATGAAAGTGAAAGTCATCACCCATTTGAGGCATTGGTAGAGGCCTGTAGTGCAATCCAGTCCTCTAAACAAGTTCAATGCAGCTTAATTTCTCTAATGATGTCTGTAAAGAAATTGGCTACTGAGCCAAAATACCTAAATTCCATTTTGAAAAGCTTATCTTAAATCCAGGAGTTCGAAAAGCTGAGGACTGTGTAGATGGAGGGGTAGAAAAAAAAACTAAGAGTCCAAATCTAACCTTTACTCATTTGAACTTTTCTTTCTCAATGTGGTCTAGTCTAGTAGTTAGCTCTAAAGTTCTACCCTGATGCAGCACCCGTGGATGTCAAGTCAGCCGAGTCATGCTTGTCTGATCACATCATTCTTTAAAGGGTTTTTCACAAGGGACACCGCTTCTCGGGCAGCTCTATGGCCCGTCACAAGATGCAAAGTGACATGTCTCCCGCCACTAGCCAAGGGTGCCCAGTCTCCATGGAGGCCGCTTGGCAGGAGGGGGAATGTGCACTGCTATGGTACCTAATCTGGAGGCTATTGACCCTCACAAAGGCAATTACATCTGGAAAAAAGAGCACTTTCAAAAATGTCCACAAGGCCATGGAGTGCAATGTAATACATTGGCATAATATACATAAATACCTTAGACCAGCCTTTTTCAAACCTCTCCTCTAGGACACCCAGACATTTCACAATGGCGGACAAGAATAAAGATGACGGCCCCCATGTACTTACCACAAATGCCTCATTCGCTAAATTTGCCATATTATACAGTGTTCTCTATTACTCTTTTTTTGTATCTGCATTAGCAGTTAACTTGATCCCAATTATAATTCCAAGACTTCAATAAAGTAATTTATTTGCATATTGAACCATGTTGCACGCAGTAGTTTAACAACTCTGTGGTAGTGCTAAAACAATGACATCATATCTGAATTCCTCCATCGTTATGCACCTTGGCCATTTTGGTGTAGCCCTGAACCAGCATACCTGATTCAATTAGTCAAGGGCCTGATGATTAGTTGAAGAGTTAAATCAGGTGTGCTAGTTCTGTGGTCCTCAATGAGAGGTTCGAAAAAGGCTGCAATTAGAACAATTACCAGGCAATGAGTCTTGTCTCAGGACTTGAGCAAATAGCTTGCCTTGCCCAGAACTTTATTGCAGAAAGGATCCAAACAACTATTTAGGTAAAATGGTAAATGGGGTATTTTTGATTATGGCAGTCATGTGGGGTCTCACACCAAGGGACACTACCATCGTC
The DNA here is from genome assembly GCF_045791955.1 of Oncorhynchus clarkii lewisi. NCBI lineage: Eukaryota > Metazoa > Chordata > Actinopteri > Salmoniformes > Salmonidae > Oncorhynchus > Oncorhynchus clarkii. Next base: position 60,951,591 of record NC_092151.1, on the reverse strand, counting down.
CACCATTACGTACGCCTCCAATTTCCTATCAAAATAAAAACCACTCAAAGCAATTATGAGAGAATGCCGGCTTCTTAAGTGTGCTGCAACTAACATATACAATTATTTAATGTAATTTGTTATTTAGTGATAAAGTAAAAACCCAAAACTTTTTTTCGTCGCTCAGTAACAACAACCTGTCTCCCACAGTCCAACTGACTAGCTAACGTAGTAACATATAGCCAGGTCGTGGGCTAGCAAGCTATCGAGTTAGCATAACTGCCATTGGATTATTGGATTCATACGGTGATGAAAATTGAAGACGTCCTGAGATCGTATGGGTTAAATCTCTTATTAAAATGTAGAATAATTCATATGTTAAACCAGCAAGTGGTGAGATTGACCCAATGACTATAGGGATTGACCAAATTCGGACACCAAATCCACTCTCCTGGCTGGCTAGCTAACGAACTCCCGGCCTCGGACACTTGCAGACAGAGGGAGACACTCCGGATTCGGTCACAAACAATCGATGTGTGAGAGTCGAAACTAAAATGTTAGTTTTTAGACTGCTTGAATTGATGTTGTGAAGAAAATACTTGTCTCCGACTTTTTAAACATCAACCGGTACAAGTTTACATGCATTCTTTGACTTTTGAGGTGGTATGTTCTTGGCAGTCGCTAGGTAGGTGTGTGTGGCTAGCTAATTACAGCTAGCGAGGCACACACAAACCATTACCTAGCACTCACTCAGCAGTAAGCTAGGTAGCTATGATAGCTAACGACTAGAAAAAAAAACTTAAAGTTGTCGACTTTATTAAATAAAAAATCAATATTACTTTTACCCATCAACTGAAATTATATTTTAACTTACGGAGAAGAGGTGTCCCTTTTGCTTTTCACTTGTTTTGACAGACAATTTACACCCGTAATTCGATGTACAAAAAGAATAAATCCCGGGGATCCCCTCTTCAGCCCTGCCCGCTGCCACTCTGACCGGTTGCCAAATAATGAGCTGCTCTCACACATGGAACAAGGCGTCACTTCACTATCATGTGGTCACACAAGGGGCAACCGAGTCAGCATACATTAGGACCACTGATCATATCATACATGTAAAAAGTCCACCGTTTTCAGTTGCATCCTCTGTCTCGTCATTGCAGTGCTTAGCCCCCCCATCTAGTTTTGAATACTATAGTTGCCATCACAGTCTACACCACACTGCTGTTTTGTCATAAAACAATACAATTATTGTCGGAGAAAAAATATATATAAGCAGTAACTATGAGGAAAAAATGTAAAAGCATAGGCCAATAGATAGTCATTGAAAACGGTTATTGATCTGTAAATATTTCTTATTGTCATCATGGCACATGACAAGTCATTGCTTTAGTTTGAAATCTCCACAAAACAATAATGAGCAGCTCGAAAGTCAATACTACAACAACAACAAACAAACTAAATACTGGTGCATAGCAATGTGGGACATACCAGACTTATAAATGTGCTATATGATGTCTCCACTCTCTTTCAATGAGTCCTGACCAATACCAATAATTATCCAGATCATGTCATTGGGGACATGCAGATCTTGGAACAGTATCTCAGTGCAGACTTATTGAGAGAGAGACTGGGAATGGGATGCAAGTAATATAAGTGAGCACTTATATCAGATTGCATCAGATTGTGGGCTAAATTGCACCAATTCAAAAGTCAAATTCAACACCTGAATATCACTATAATTGAACCTTATCAATATCACAATCCCACCACAGCGGTCCCAATACTTCCCTGTGACTGAGTCATGCTGTGAACCTAATTTCAATCTGAAGTGAACCAAACCTTATACTGATCAACTAGGCCAGGGTTTCCAAAACTTGGTCCTGGGGCCACCCTCCTGGGTGCACATTTTGTTTTTTTGCACTAGCAACACACAGCTGATACAAATAGCCAAGCCATCATCAAGCTTTGATTATTTGAATCTGCTGTGTAGTGCTAGGGCAAAACCCAAAACGTGTACCCATGGGGGGCCCCAGGACCCGAGGGGAAACCATGAATAAGGCTGATTGAAGTGTCTTCAAACCTTGGTGTCCTCATAACAATCCGTTATAAATTAAACCATGAAATTGGATACATTGACCAAAAGTGTATGTTATGCCTAGACCAAAAACAAAGCATACATCCAACTATAAATAGCTGAGGGCACCAAAATCAATGCCCTTGTCTAGCCACTGTATTCGCAATACCTAATTTGTTGTGTGAACTCAAGAGTAGTTCAAAAGAACACCTGTGGCATAAAGCTTGCATCCTCTTCTGAATGAGTTGATGACATTCCCTTTCCTGGATGGAGCAGTGAGAAATTAGAGAAACAGGAGAAATTATACAGTACCAGTGCACTCTGCTCAATCCTTTCTATTTGGGGCCAAATGTCAAGCGATATGTGAAGTGTCAGAAATCTGGCCTTTAGAGAAAAGGAAAATGGATTGAATCCATTGCTTCAAATCAGAACAAAGGAAATATATAGACTATGTGTGACACTGGCTGTAAACAACAAGGCACTATTAACTTAATCCCTTCTGAAGTACAGTATCAAAGCAGGAAGTCCCTGTCATGATCAACGTTACTCACTATTTGGCAGGAAGCAACTTCTTTCAGAACTGTTTATGCTGACATTTATCACCTAACAAGCATCACTGCCCCAACAGCACTTATGAACATAGCCAAAATCCAACAACATATTACTTTCTAAAATGACGTACAAAACCGTGAGGCTGATGGGTGTAAAACGATTGTAGTTTGTTGGGTGTCCAGCAATTGTAAACTTGTTGAGTGTGCAAGTCATATCAAAGGAAAGACAGCCATAACAACTGCATGGCGGACTAGTCAAATGTGACCATTACTGCAACACTGACCCTGAGGTCAGTATTTATCCCTGCAGTAATTCACCATCAGGAGGGCTTCAGCATTCCCCTGGATAAGGAACACCTCACAAGGACTACAAATCAGACTCATCCGTCAAGAAAAAGGGAAAGGGTGGTTTAAAAAGGTACCCTCCTCTATCCTGTGCCTGAATGATACTCTACCCAAACTAACTCAACTTTGAATCTCACATTAGACCCACAAGAAGCAAGGTGTCTTTTCTGTATGGGATCATGTATTGTAATGTGCAGTTAGCTGGGGAAAATGTACTTTATGAAAGTGTTATCATAAAAGCTAAAAGAAGTTGTTTCCAACCAATTTCACAGCACAATATGAATATAGTTCTAATCATAATTCATGTAGGCTTTACAAAAGTTATAATAAACATCTAAGTACACTTCCTGACAAACATTTCCAAACAGTTTGGTTGTAAAAAAAAATCATGTTTATTCAGACTTTTATAAAAAGTTTTTTTTTTAAAACACATGCATAGAGTACTCAAGCTTTGTGTCCATATATTTTTACATTTCCACATGGGACACCTTCCTGAACTGTGGCAATTTCAAAAATAGTTCTGAGTTTGGGATGTACAGTACCAGTCAACACACCTACTCATTCAAGGATTTTTCTTTATTTGACTATTTTCTACATTGTAGAATTAGAAAAATAGTGAAGACATCAAAACTATGAAATAAAACATATGGAATCATGTAGTAACCACATTCTCTTTAAACAAATCCAAACATATTTTAGTAGCCACCATTTGCCTTGATGACAGCTTTGCACACTCTTGGCATTATCTCAACCAGCTTCATGAGGTAGTCACCTGGAATGCATTTAAATTAACAGGTGTGCCTTGTTAAAAGTTAATTTGTGGAATTTCTTTCCTTCTTAATGCGTTTGAGCCAATTCATTGTGTTGTGACAAGGTAGGGGTGGTATACAGAAGATAGCCCTATTTGGTAAAAGACCAAGTCCATATTATGGCAAGATCAGCTCAAATATGCAAAGAGAAATGACAGTCCATCATTACTTTAAGACATGAAGGTCAGTCAATCCAGAAAAGTGCAGTCGCAAAAAACTTCAAGTGCTATGATGAAACTGACTCTCATGATGACAGCTCCAGGAAAGGAAGTTACCTCTGCTGCAAAGGGTAAGTTTATTAGAGTTAACTGCACCTCCGATTGCAGCCCAAATAAATGCTTCACAGAGTTAAATTAACAGACACATCTCATCATCAACTATTCAGAGGAGACTGTGAATCAGGCCTTCATGGTTGAATTCCTGCAAAGAAACCACTACTAAAGAACACCAATAAGAGGAAGAGACTTGCTTGGGCCAAGAAACATGACCAATGGACTTTAGACCGGTGGAAATCTGTCCTTTGGTCTGATGAGTCCGAATTTGAGATTTTTGGTTCCAACCGCCTTGTCTTTGTGAGATGCAGAGTAGGTGAACGGATGATCTCCGTATGTGTGGTTCCCACCATGAAGCATGGACGAGGAGGTGTGATGGTGTAGGCGTGCTTTGCTGGTGACATTGTCTGATTTATTTAGAATTCAAGGCACACTTAACCAGCATGGCTACCACAGCATTCTGCAGCGATACACCATCCCATCTGGTTTGCGGTTAGTGGGACTAGCATTGGTTTTTCAACAGGACAATGACCCAAAACCCACCTCCAGGATGTGTAAGGGCTATTTGACCAAGAAGGAGAGTGATGGAGTGCTGCATCAGATGACCTGGCCTCCACAATCATCGGCCTCAACCCAATTGAGATGGTTTGGGATGAGTTGGACTGCAGAGTGAAGGAAAAGCAACCAACAAGTGCTCAACATATGTGGGAACTCTTTCAAGAATGCTGGAAAAGCATTCCAGGTGAAGCTGGTTGAGAGAATGCCAAGAGTGTGCAAAGCTGTCATCAAAGCAAAGGGTGGCTACTTTGAAGAATCTCAAATATAGAATATATTTTGATTTGTTTAACACTTTTTTGGTTATAACATGATTATATGAGGTATGAAGGTAAGACCCAGATGCAGACAATGTAGAATGAACAATGGTTTAATAATCCAACAGGGGCAGGCAATAGACAGGTCAAGGCAGGCAGGGGTCAGTAAACCGGAGGTGGGGCAACGGACGACAGGCAGGCTCAGGGTAGGCAGAGGTCAATAATCCAGAGGTGCAGGTCGGCAGGCAGGGTCAGGCAGAATGATCCGGCAGGCAGAGTCAGGACAGGCAAGTGTCAAAACCAGAAGGGCGAAAAAAGAGAGACTGGGGGAAAAGCAGGCGCTGATCCAAAAACTCTGGTTGACTAGACAAACAAGATGAACTGGCAACAGACAGAGAACACAGGTATAAATATACAGGGATAATGGGGAAGATGGGCGACACCTGGAGGTGGGTGGAGACAATCACAAAGACAGGTGAAACAGATCAGGGAGTGACAGATTCCATATGTGTTATTTCATAGCTTTGATGTCTTCACCATTATTATACAATGTAGAAAATAGTAAAAATAAAGAAAAAACCTTGAATGAGTAGGTGTGTCCAAACTTTTAACTGGTGCTGCATATAATCAAAAAGGAACATGTGTATTTATGACAGGGGCCAAATGTTACAGAAGTTTGCTGTCTCAAAGCAGGTTTATCAAAACACAGCTCAAAAGGGGCACCTGCTGGTCCAATAAATAACTGCACTTGAAATGCAAACCTTACTACTGAATTCAAAAGAATGTTCTGCTACAAAATTATGCCTAGTTGTGAAAATCCTCAGGAATTGACTAGCAGCAGCAATTGCATAATTGTATCAGTAAATTCAGTGCATAAGGAAAATAACATTTGTACAAAGTAAACCAAACTGTTTACCACAACTTAATAACAATCCTTAAATGAAAATCAATTATTGAGGGTGGTCATATCTGTTTGGCTATTCTCTCTTTGCCGCATAGTTGAAGACGTGCACAAGGACAACTTGGCAATCCTGGCATTTCTTTCCTCCCATTCCTCACGGGGGCCAGCCAGTTCTGGTTCCTTTGGCCCAGCGTCTTTGGAACAGTTATTGCGAGTGTTCATATCTCTTTGGCTGCCTATTTCTTTGTTCTTCTCTCAGTGGTCCAGCAGCCACAGTGTACCCTGAAACAAAGATGCCTCTGCCCTTTTCCTGGCATGCCTTTCCTCCTCTTCCTTAGTGGGACAATAATAATGTTTGACACAGTCTCCTGTCTCCCAGAATCCTTGCAGTGTCCTTGTAAACCAATTTCACTGTTCTGCATTTAGCCCAGCACTCTGTCAGCTGTCAGCTGGTCATGCATCATCTGCAGCACTTTGTCCAGGTTATGCTAGTCCTCTGATAGGGCTGCAGCTACTCTGCAGTGCTGCTGCTCCAGGAAGGCCTTCACTTGAACCCTCAGGTCCTGCACTTGGGAGCTCTGATCTCGCTTTTTAAAGATCTCTCTCTCTCTCTCGGCTCTCTCTCTCTTTCGGCTCTCTCATTTAACTGTTCACTTTGAGCTTTATCTGCAGATTAAGTATCTCTATCACCATGGCCTGCCTCAGATGGGCACACTCTTCCAGAGGTTATTGCTGCTCATAGAGGGCAGCCTCGACGTCTAACTTTAGCTTCTGGCTCCTGCCGTGTTCCTCTGCCAGTTCAGAGGCCAGTTGGTCAGCCTTCAGCATAAGAGAAGACAAGAGATTGCTCTGTTCCTGCTATTTGAAGCTTCATGCTTGTGCAATGCTCCTTGTCCAGTGATGCCTGTAGAACAGCTAGCTGCCCCCCTTTTCTTCAGAGCCTCTCTCAGTGCAGCCATCTCGGAATCCTCCCAATGGGATGGATGTGCAAGGGACCTAGATAACTTGTTCCCTTCCCCAGCATACTTTTTTTGAGCTGGTAAAGACAGAGTGTGTGGAGGGGGCAGGCTGTTCCTGGACCTCGTTAGCAATAGACGAGGCAGACTTCTCACGCGTCTCCTTAATGATAGAGGTAGATTCCTTTCTCTGCATTTATTCCTGGGGCAGCAGCACCAGATGAAACATAGATATTTTAGTATCAGTATGTGGCCACTCTTTGAGCATCTTTACTCACATTAAAACAGTCATATAAAAAGGATTCTCACCCGTGTCCTGAGGGATGGAAGGGAATGGGTGGCCTTGTCATGGGCCTGTTCTTCACACTGTACCTGGTTGAAGCAAAGAAGGTGCACCTCTTCAACAATAAAGATAGACTTCTACTGCACCTCTTCAACAATAAAGACAGACTTCTCCTGCACCTCTTCAACAATAAAGACAGACTTCTCCTGCACCTCTTCAACAATAAAGACAGACTTCTCCTGCACCTCTTCAACAATAAAGACAGACTTCTCCTGCACCTCTTCAACAATAAAGACAGACTTCTCCTGCACCTCTTCAACAATAAAGACAGACTTCTCCTGCACCTCTTCAACAATAAAGACAGACTTCTCCTGCACCTCTTCAACAATAAAGACAGACTTCTCCTGCACCTCTTCAACAATAAAGACAGACTTCTCCTGCATCTCTTCAACAATAAAGACAGACTTCTCCTGCACCTCTTCAACAATAAAGACAGACTTCTCCTGCACCTCTTCAACAATAAAGACAGACTTCTCCTGCACCTCTTCAACAATAAAGACAGACTTCTCCTGCACCTCTTCAACAATAAAGACAGACTTCTCCTGCACCTGCACCTCTTCAACAATAAAGACAGACTTCTCCTGCACCTCTTCAACAATAAAGACAGACTTCTCCTGCACCTCTTCAACAATAAAGACAGACTTCTACTGCACCTCTTCAACAATAAAGACAGACTTCTCCTGCACCTCTTCAACAATAATGTTATGCACGTGAGTGAGGACCCAAAAGCGGTTTAACAAAAACAGAGTCCTTTAATGTCAAAACACAGGGAAGACATAGATCCTCTTCAGATGTATATAATGGCAAAATAGACAACCCGCAGAGAGGGCGACAAATGAATCATAAAGTCCTTCTGATATTTACAGAAGAGTCCCCCTTCTTAGCAGCAGAGGAGAATAGCTGGTTTAGAGTCCCCTTCTTAGCAGCAGAGGAGAATAGCTGGGTTAGCGGCGACAGACTGCTGGTCTCTCTGGGTAGGCGCGGGTCGTAGAGGACAGAGGTACCTGATCACACGTAGCATCAGATGAACAGGCAGATTCCGACAGGACGGGACAAGGGTGAAGCAAACGAGACGATAGTTTGGTTCTGGCATGAGAAACTCAAACGAGAATCTGACAAAGACAGAAGCAGGAACAGAGAGAGAAATAGAGACCTAATCAGAGGGAAAAAAGGAACAGGTGGGAAAAGGGTGAACGAGGTAGTTAGAGAAGATGAGGAACAGCTGGGGGAAGGAGAGGAAGAGAAGGTAACCTAATATGACCAGCAGAGGGAGACGGAGTGAAGAGAAAGAACAGGAACAAGACATAATATGACAATACATGACAAATAAAGACAGACTTCTCCTGCACCTCTTCAACAATAAAGACAGACTTCTCCTGCACCTCTTCAACAATAAAGACAGACTTCTCCTGCACCTCTTCAACAATAAAGACAGACTTCTACTGCACCTCTTCAACAATAGAGGCAGACTTCTCCTGCACCTCTTCAACAATAGAGGCAGACTTCTCCTGCACCTCTTCAACAATAGAGGCAGACTTCTCCTGCACCTCTTCAACAATAGGCAGACTTCTCCTGCACCTCTTCAACAATTGAGGCAGACTTCTCCTGCACCTCTTCAACAATAGAGGCAGACTTCCCCTGCACCTCTTCAACAAGTTGAGGCAGACTTCTCTGTCTGCCTCTCACCAGTCCTAAAGCAGCAACATCACATTAAACAGAGGTTCCTTATATTACCTTTAGTTAAAATTAAATACATCTTTACCCATATATATAGATATAACCTTACCAGTTTATTGAGGTTGGACTTATCACCTGCCTTGGATGGTTCCTCCACTGCTCTCTGGGTTTCGGCAAAGAAATCAGCATTGCCAACAGCATTGTGACACGAGGATGCTGAGGATGGTGGATGTTCCTGGATCCCCTCAACAATAGAAGAGTCAGACTCCTCTCTCCTCTTTTCATCGCAGTGCTGGGTCAGCAGCATCACATGAAACAGAGGTATCTAGTATGAGAATAATGGTCCATTCTCAGAGCAGCATCTTTACGGACTCCTCTTTGAATATGCGTATTTCTCCAAAACTCTGCACAGAACTGCCAGGACGTATGATGGAGACACTCAATGGAGACACTCAAGTTTTTTTATCCTGTATTTCTCAACACATTCATGAAAATGGCCACCAAACCTTCCAGCTGGGGGAGATCTTCGTGGGCTATACTCCACCTTGTCTCAGGGTAGTAAGTCGGTGGTCTGTTGATATCCTTCTAGCAGTGTGGGGGCTGTGCTTTGTCCAGGGGTATCGTAGGACGGTGCCACAGTGTCCCCGACTAACCCCTGTCTCAGTCTCCAGTATCTATGCTGCAATAGTCTATGTGCCGGGGGGCTAGAGTCAGTCTGTCCGATTTGGTGTAAATCCCCTGTCTTATCTGTGTGAACTTAAGTGTGCTCCCTCTAATTCTCTCGTCTCTCTCTTCTCTCTCAGAGGACCTGAGCCCTAGGACCATGCCTCAGGACTACCTGGCCTGACGACTCCAGGCCCGGTCACCAGTCCACCTGGCCGTGCTGCTGATCGAGTTTCTGCTGCTTTGCCCTTTTGCTATGGAACCCTAAACTGTTCACCAGACGCGCTACCTTGTTCCAGACCTCTCTCCCTCTCCCTCCCTCTCTAACGCACCTGCTGTCTCAATCTCTGAATGGCTATGAAAAACCAACTGACATTTACTCCTGAGGTACTGCCCTGTTACACCCTCTACAACCACTGTGATTATTATTTGACCCTGATGGTCATCTATGAACATTTGAACATCTTGAAGAACGATCTGGCTTAAATGGCCATGTACTCTTATAATCTCCACCTGGCACAGCCAGAAGAGGACTGGCCAACCCTCAGAGCCTGGTTTCTCTTTTCTTCCTTGGTTCCTGCCTTTCTATGGAGTGTTTCCTAGCCACTGTGCTTCTACATCTGCTTTACATGTTCTTTTTGGGGTTTTAGGCTGGGTTTCTGTATAAGCACTTTGTGACGTCTGCTGATATAAAAACGGCTTTATAAATACATTTGATTGAAACCTCACTGGTTTATTGAGGGATGTCTTGACACTCTTAGAGGAGTTTTCACCTCCCTCACCATTTATCTCCCCAGCGCTTGGACAGGAGGGAACGGGAGTGATGCTGCAATGGATAGCAGCCTTTTTAAGGGCTCCTGACCAATTCTGCTATTTTGTGGGGGGTTTTGCACTGATTGTAACTTTTTTTGAAAATAAGATTTCTGCCATCGTTTCCTATGACCGGAAAGAACTTCTGGACATCAGAACAGCGCAAAAATATGTTGGTGAGTGCATAAACCGCCTCTACCCTCCATTCTATTGGCGAACGTATCACTGGAGAACAAACTGAATGAGCGCCGTTCAAGGCTATCCTATCCTAACGGAACCTGAAGAACTGTAATATCCTATGTTTCTCTGAGTTGTGGCTGAACAAGGACATGGATCATATGCATCAAGCTGTTTTTTTATGCATCGGCCAGACAGAACGGAAGCGTCCGGTAAGCTCAAGGTGGAGGTGTGTGTCTCTTTGTTAAAAACACCTGGTGCTCAATCTCTAATATTAAGGAAGTCTTGAGGTTCAGCTCACCTGAGTTATAATACGTCATGATAAATTGTAGACAATTGTAACAGTCGTCGTATGAAGGAGAGGACCAAAGCGCAGCGTGGTAAGTGTTCATCTTGATTTTAAATACGAATAGTGAACACTGAAACAAAAACAATAAAACGACAAACGAACAGTCCTGAACGGTGAAATAAAACACAGAACAGAAAATAAACACCCATGAAACACAAGTGGGAAAAGGCTACCTAAGTATGATTCTCAATCAGAGACAACTAATGACACCTGCCTCTGATTGAGAACCATACCAGGCCAAACGCAAACACAACATAGAAAACGGAACATAGACAACCCACCCAACTTACGCCCTGACCAGACTAAAACAAAGACATAATAAAATAACTAAGGTCAGAACGTGACAGTACCCCCCACCAAAGGTGCGGACTCCGGCCGCAAAACCGAAACCTATAGGGGAGGGTCTGGGTGGGTGTCTGTCCGCAGTGGCGGCTCTGGCGCGGGACGTGGACCCCACTCCACCATAGTCCTTTTCCGTCTCTTTACCTGCCTCTGTGGCCTCTTTAACGCGGCGACCCTCGCCGCCGACCTCGGACTGGGGACCCAAGCCACGGGTCCCAAATGGACGGGAGATTCCGGCAGCACCGGACGGACGGGAGATTCCGGCAGCACCGGACAGGCGGGAGACTCCGGCAGCTCCGGAGTGAAGGGCTATTCCGGCAGTTCCTGGCTGACGGACGGCTCCGGCAGCTCCTGGCTGACGGACGGCTCCGGCAGCTCCTGGCTGACTGATGGCACCGGCAGCTCCAGGCTAACTGACGGCTCCGGCAGCTCCTCGCTGACTGACGGCTCTGGCAGCTCAGAAGAGATGGGAGACTCTGGCAGCTCAGGACAGACGGGCGACTCTGGCAGCTCAGGACAGACGGGAGACTCTGGCAGCTCAGGACAGACGGGAGACTCTGGCAGCTCAGGACAGACGGGAGACTCTGGCAGCGCTGGGCAGGAGGAAGACTCTGGCAGCGCTGGGCAGGAGGAAGACTCTGGCAGCGCTGAGCAGGCAGGAGCACCTGTAGGAAGGAGACGGAGAGAGAGCCTGGTGCAGGGGGCTGCCACCGGAGGGCTGGTGCGTGGAGGTGGAACCGGATAGACCGGACCGTGAAGGCGCACTGGAGCTCTCGAGCACCAAGCCTGCCCAACCTTACCTGGTTGAATGCTCCCCGTAGCCAGGCTAGTGCGGCGAGGTGGAATAGCCCGCACTGGGCTAAACTGGCGAACCGGGGACACCATGCGTAAGGCTGGTGCCATGTACCCCGGCCCGAGGAGACGCACTGGAGACCAGATGCGCTGAGCCGGCTTCATGGCACCTGGCTCGATGCCCACTCTAGCCCGGCCAATACGAGGCGCTGCTATGTATCGCACGCAGTTTCAAGCAGACCACCATAGTTCCTGTGTCCAAGAACGCCAAGGTAACCTCCCTAAATTACTATCGCCTAGTAGCACTCACATCTGTAGCCATGAAATGCTTTGAAAGGCTGGTCATGGCTCACACCAACACCATCATCCCAGACACCCTGCCCCAACAGATCCACAGATGACGCAATATTTATTGCACTCCACATTGCCCTTTCCCACGTGGACAAGAGGAACACGTATGTGAAAATTGTGTTCATTGACTACAGCTCGGCGTTCAACACGATAGTGCCCTCCAAGCTCCTTAATAAGCTAAAGACTCTGGGACTGAACACCTCCCTCTGCAACTGGATCCTTGACTTCCTGACGACCCATCCTGTACTCCCTATTCACCCAAGACTGTGTGGCCATGCACAACTCCAACACTGTCATTAAGTTTGCCAATGACACAACAGTGGTAGACCTGATCACTGACGACGATGAGACAGCCTATAGGGAGCAGGTCAGAGACCTGGCAGTGTGTTGCCAGGACAACAACCTCTCATTCAACGTCAGCAAGACAAAAGAGCTGATCGTGGACTACAGGAAATGGAGGGCAGAACAAGCCCCCATTCACATCAACGGGGCTGTTGTGGAGCGGGTTGAGAGCTTCAAGCTCCTCAGTGTCCACATCACTAAGGATTTATCATCGTCCACACACATACCAACACAGTCGTGAAGAGTGCCCGACAATGCCTCTTCCCTCTCAGGAGGTTGAAAAGATTTTGCATGGGCACTTAGAAAGTTCTACAGCTGCACCATTGAGAGCATCTTGACTGGCAGCATCACCGCTTGGTATGGCAACTGCTTGGCATCTGACCGCAAGGCACTACAGAGGGTAATGGATATGGCCCAGTACATCGCTTGGGTCAAGCTCCCAGCCATCCAGGACCTCTATAACAGGCGATGTCAGAGGAAGGCCCTACTCCAGCCATCCAAATCATAGACTGTTCTCTCTGCTACCGCACAGCAAACGGTATCGATGCACCAAGTCTGGAACCAACAGGAACCCGAAGAGCTTCCACCACCAAGCCATAAGACTGCTACATAGTTAGTTAAATAGTTAACCAAATAGCTACCCAGACTATCTGTATAGACCCTTTTTGCACAAACTTTTTTGAAGTCACATAGGCTGCTACTATTTATTATTATTCGTAGTTATATGTACTGTACATATCTACCACAATGAACTTGTACCCCTGCACATCAACTCGGTAATGGTACCCCTGTATATAACCAAGTTATCATTACTCCTTGTGTATTATTAGTACTTTTATTATGAGGTGCTTCACTTTTCTGTTATTTCTCTATTTTCTTTGTCTCTGTATTGTTGGGAAGGGCCCTGAGTAAGCATTTCACTGTTGGTCTACACCTGTTGTTTAGGAAGCATGTGACAAATAAAATGTGATTTGATTTGAGAGGCAGGATGGTCTGGCCTGACATGGCTCTGCAATGAAGGAGCAATGATTTCAAGATAGACCTATTTGTACAGACACAGTACATCTTTTTTTTTATGGTAGGAAATAACTGGTGAGATGATAGTATTAGCATTTTAGTATGTTATTAGGATCCCCATTAGCTGATGCTGAAGGAGCAGCTACTCTTGCTGAGGTCCACACAAAACACAAACATGGCATAATACAGAACATCAATAGACAGAACAGAAGTTGCATATTTCAATACTCTGAAATCTTAGGAACACTTTACATGGAATGGTGGCAAATCATCCAAAACATACATATCATCTTCTGAAATGGCTTCAATTGCACAAGGAGATACATGGGTTGTTTTCGAAGGATACACACAAATACCAACAGAAATAACAGTACATTAAAAAAATTAATCACTGGAGCTAAAGTCCTGTTGCACATCTGGAGATGAATCAAAGTATAAATCTAAGTTATAATACAGAATGGGTGTATCACTGAAACAATATTTCTCTGTCCTACTAAACACCTACTACATTGCAAACCTGTTACTGGACTGTTTTAAAGTGCATTGAATTCATATCATACTTTAATAAATACTGTACAGATAATTAATTAGTCCATACCAATATACATCAAATCAAATGTCGTTCTTCACATGCGCCGAATACAACACCTTACAGTGAAATGCTTACTTACAAGCTCTTAACCAAAAATGCAATGTTAGAAAAAAAGTGTTAAGAAAGTATTTACTAAATTAAACGGCAGTAAAAAACGTATTACTCCAGTAGCCTGCACTCCAGTAGCCTGCACTCCAGTAGCCTGCACTCCAGTAGACTGCACTCCAGTAGCCTGCACTCCAGTAGCCTGCACTCCAGTAGCCTGCACTCCAGTAGCCTGCACTCCAGTAGTCTGCACTCTAGTAGCCTGCACTCCAGTAGGCGTCACTTCTGTAGACTGCACTCCAGTAGCCTGCACTCCAGTAGCCTGCACTCCAGTAGTCTGCACTCCAGTAGCCTGCACTCCAGTAGCCTGCACTCCAGTAGACTGCACTCCAGTAGCCTGCACTACAGTAGCCAGCACTCCAGCAGCCTGCACTCCAGTAGACTGCACTCCAGTAGCCTGCACTCCAGTAGACTGCACTCCAGTAGACTGCACTCCAGTAGCCAGCACTCCAGTAGCCTGCATAAGGAACTGACTGACCCTGAATATAGCTTACTTACTTTCTTTTGTTCTAGTCATAGACTGTTTTCCCATTGCTACCACACGGCAAGCGGTACTGGAGCGCCAAGTCTAGGTCCAAGAGGCTTCTAAACAGCATCTAACCCCCTAGCCATAAGACTCCTGAACATCTAATCAAATGGCTACCCAGACTATTTGCACTGCCCCCCCATATGCTGCTGCTACTCTGTTATTATCTATGCATAGCCACTTTAATAAGTCTACCTACATGTACATATTACCTCAATTACCTCGACTAACCGGTGCCTCCGCACATCCTGTATATAGCTTCTTTACTGCTGCTGTTTAAATATTTGTAACTTTTCTTTCTTTAGGTATTTTTCTTAAAACTGCATTGTTGGTTAAGGGCTTGTAAGTAAGCATTTCACTTTAAGGTCTACTACACCTGTTGTATTCGGCCTGTGACAAATACATTTTTTTTTTTTTTTGAAACAACACAAAATGGTTGCAAATACCACATTTATTCAGACTTTGTCCCCAAAAAATATTGAAAAACAATATAATCAATAAAAACATAGGCATGGGATAGAATATGGCAAATACTCAAGCTTCTGACGTGTCCATATAGATTGACTTAAATAGCAAGCATTGAGTTGGATTTCTACATGTGATACTGGTAGTTAAAATACATTACACACTTGACTACATTTACTTTATAAAATGTCACTGTACAATAAAGGTTTCCCATGTGGCATATGTATACAATGTATTGTAAAGAAAACCTTTAACTAGACTATTATAACATAACAAAAAGTAATACAAGAAACTTTTGGATAAAGAGAAATCAGTGTATGTTCAAAAAATGTCCATTTTCATGATCTATTGAACTCAATAAATGAACTAGAATTCATATGTATATCCAATAATAGTTGTGTTTGTGATGCATCTTTAAAATGGGCAAATCGGTGATCTATGACATGTCAAATGTTACAACAAATATTCCTCTCTCAAAGCAGGTTTATCAAATCACAGCTCAAAAGGGACACCTGTTGGTCCATTAAGTAACTGCACTAATGAACGTTCCAACTCCTTCACTATTCTCTCATGCACTCTTTCAGGAAGATATTCAAACCCTTTATCTCAACACTACCAATTTAACATTCAAGTCCAAACTTAACATGAAACAAAACATGTTGCTGGTTCAATCCATGAGAAGTAATGCCAAGTGTACCTACACTAATTCACGTGGATGTGGTGCTAGAAAACAATGACTAGCTGTGAAAATCCTCAGCAAATGATTAGCAACAGTTGAAGAGTTAATCAACATCAGTAACTTCCATGCATAGGAAAAATGGCATTCATACAAAGAAAAGCGGTCAAATATTTTGCTAAAGTTACAAAAATATCAACATTAATAAATTAATTGTATAACTGCTACTATGTTTTCCCAGTACCCCTCTAATTTTCAAAAGACGTAAAGAAACGATAGTTGAATTATAGACATCTTTGAGGCTAGAAGAATGGTAGCCCTTGTGTGTTGTCAGTTTGCTCTCGCTCTCTCGTATGCATGTGTATGACGGAGCCATGTGTTCATAGCAGGCTGGCCAGGCTGGTTGTCGGGCCGTTCTGGGCTTGAAACTGCCCAGGTGGTGGGCCGTCCGTCCACTGTCACAGAGGAGATTAGTATTGTTAATTACCCATCTGAGCCAGACAGACAGCAGAAACACAGCTAAACAACCTATATTATCTATTTACAATACACAACTTTTACGGCAGTAATAATTAAAGATAAAAAGTTAAAGATAAATTGATATGTACGCTGATTAGGTTGTGTTCGGGGAGGCTGCAGGCAGCGATGTGGTCCTGGAGAAGCTGCTGGGAGAAGTTCTGGTGCATCTGAGCAGCTTCATGGGCATCTATGGTGTTTCCCAGGGCCTTGTTCAGATCTACAGGGACAAGACAAAAACAGTGTGGTCAAGGAAACCTACATCAAATACTTTAAGCTTAGTAGGGAGCATTGAAGCTCAATCCAAAGACAAAAGAAATGCACAGGTAGGGACGTACCTTTTAAAAGGGCAGAGGACCACAGCTGGACAGACATGTCAGGGATCTTGCTGGCCAGCTGCATCGCTGGAACCACCATGTTGTTGCTTTCCTAGAGAAAAACAACAACATATTGTTACGCAAGCTACAGTTTGAGTCAGAAGTTCACATACACCTTAGCCAAATACATTTAAACTCAGTTTTTCACAATTCCTGACATTTAATCCTTGTAAAAATTCCCTGTCTTAGGTCAGTTAGGAACACCACTTTATTTTCAGAATGTGAAATGTCAGAATAATAGTAGAGAGAATGATTTAGTTCAGCTTTTATATTTCTTTCATCACATTCCCAGTGGGTCAGAAGTTTACATACACTCAATTAGTATTTGGTAGCATTGCCTTTAAATAGCTTAACTTGGGTCAAATGTTTCAGGTAGCCTTCCACAAGCTTCCCACAATAAGTTGGGTGACTTTTGGCATATTCCTCCTGATAGAGCTGGTGTAACGGAGTCAGGGTTGTAGCCCTCCTTGATCGCACACGCTTTTTCAGTTCTGCCCACAATTTTCTATAGGATTGAGGTCAGGGCTTTGTGATGGCCACTCCACTACCTCGACTTTGTTGTCCTTAAGCCATTTTGCCACAGCTTTGGAAGTATGCTTGAAGTCATTGTCCATTGTCCATGCGACCAAGCTTTAACTTCCTCACTGATGTCTTGAGATGTTGCTTCAATATATCCACATCATTTTCCTTCCTCACAATTCCATTATTTTGTGAAGTGCACCAGTCCCTCCTGCAGCAAAACACCCCACCAACATAATGCTGCCACCCCCATGCTTCACGGTTGGGATGGTGTTCTTCGGCTTGCAAGGCACCCCTTTTTCCTCCAAACATAACGATGGTCATTATGGCCAAACAGTTCTATTTTTGTTTCATCAGACCAGAGTACACTTCTCCAAAAAGTACGATCTTTGTCCCCATGTGCAGTTGCAAACCGTAATCTGGCTTTTTTTTAATGGCAGTTGTGGAGCAGTGGCTTCTTCCTTGCTGAGCGGCCTTCAGGTTATGTCAATATAGGACTCATTTGACTGTAGATACTTTTGTACCCGTTTCCTCCAGCATCATCACAAGGTCCTTTGCTGTTGTTCTGGGATTGATTTGCACATTTTTCGCACCAAAGCACGTTCATCTCTAGGAGACAGAACACGCCTCCTTCCTGAGCGGCATGACGGCTGCGTGGTCCCATGCTGTTTATACTTGCGTACTATTGTTTGTACAGATGAACGTGGTACCTTCAGGCGTTTAGAAGTAGCTCCCAAGACTGAACCAGACTTGTGGAGGTCTACAAAGTAGCTGTCCTAACCAACTTTCCAAAACTATAGTTTGTTAACAAGAAATTTGTGGAGTGGTTGTAAAACAAGTTTTAATGACTCCAACCTAAGTGCATGTAAACTTCCACCTTCAACTGTACATACACAAATACTTTTTTCCGCACACGTTGAATAAAATGTATACTATACAGTAAGCTATGGACCCATACATAATTTTTGTAAAGGGGCAGGGTAGATGTTCCTTGAAAAATATAAATTTGTGACCATTGTGGAGTGATCTTACCCTGTGGTTTCCCAGTACATAGAATATATGGCCTAGCAGAACCAGTGAGCAGGCTGTCAGTCTATTCAGGTCCTCCGCATTGGACATCTTCAGAGTTTCTCTAAGGAACCGTCTGTAATAAGAGTATCATTATGAAATTATGTATTTTCCAATTCCCACAGAAAATTTGAGGACTTATGGGACACTTCTCAGCAACTCTGTAAAAAAGGGGGTGGGGGAGACTCACTTGGCCTCGTTGTAGCGTCCTTGGAAGAAGGACAGGAGTCCTCGGATGTAGAAAGCTGCAGCGCGGAGACAGTGAGAGCTGCAACACAACAAAAACAAACAAGCCTGTCAGCTTGTAGTCAAATACACCAGCTCAGCAACGGGCTGCATTCTTAGCCTTAAAAAAACAAGGTATTTGGCTCTGAGAATGTGTTTGGATTACAAAGCAAAATTGAGCAACCATTAAAATCTCTGTGTTATGCAATACGTATTAACACACCTCACAGGAAAGTTGTGATCAGGGTTTATCCTCTCAAGGAGACTGTAGAGCTTTAAAAGAAACAAGGTTAATACAGTTGACAATACTTTATTTTGAGTAAAAATGAATAGTGTGTGTGTGTGTGTGTCGACTAACCTCCTGGTGTCTGTTTCCTTCCCTGATGTAGACGCTGGCCAGGTTTGTCACAATGAACGCCCACAGTTCCTGGTGTGTGGTTAGCTGGAAAGGAAACACCTACAGATGAACTTACTATCCAAAACGTGACAATGTAATACATATTGAACGCATGCAGAGAGAACCCGTATAATAAGCTTAGCGTTACGACTTACGTCACTTACCCGCAAAGCGGCGGTGAACTGTGCCTCTGCGTTGTCCATACAGTTGACAGATATGCAATACAGGCCCTGAAAAAATGGAACAGCACATAAAGTTAAAAGAAGGGAGTTTTAGAGTTCCAGTTAGAGAAGTGGGTGGTAAACTGTTATTCAAGATAGTGAATTGAGGGTATGTATTCTGGGTGAAGGTTTCAAATACTTACTAGTAGAGTGTGGAGTTGGGCAGCGTGATTGGTGAATAACCTGGGGGACTGTTGGCACAGTTGGCAGACCTGGGAGATCTGGGATATGGAGAGAGAAAGTCATCATCTCAACTGTCAATGGGCATGAAATTGCCCATCATATATTCCCGTAGCTACTTTGATTGAACTTTTAAACATTCCACTGTAACTTCGCACAGTGTTTATGTTCAGAGTGAATGAGTAAAACAGAAATAAGATTGGTCCATGGATGCTTCTACATTACCTCTTGTAATGCAGTAGCCTTGTGACCAGTGACTAGCCGACACATGATGATGTGCTCCAGCAGAATGACCTGGAACGTTGAAAGGATGGGACTGCTGTCCAGCACTGAAATAAGGGGGGGTGGGACGTTTTAGACAACAGTGGGTGTTAAACAGATGATTTTGATAGTGGTACAGAAAAGAGGTGACGCATGTGGGCTTCAAATCACTTACTTTTTAGTTTCTCAAGCTGCATGAGTGCTTTGTCTGTGTATTTCTGTGCCTTCTCCAAATACCCTGCTTGCATGGAGTGCATGACAGTCACCTGGAAAATATAGAGAACAAGGTTATTACCATGTTACATGTTGCTTTTACCTATCCAATCCTTTCAGATCTGCACCAGTGTCTGTGGGGGATCAGTCCTCAGGTATCAGATGAGAAGGGAAAATATGGGGCTCACCAGGTAGACGAGAACACACATGTGTTCCTTGGGCAGCCAGTGGAAGAGGTCAGCAGGGTTACTGGGCAGGATCTCATCATCATGGAGTGTAGAGATGGTCTGGATGCACTGCTGCAGCTGCTTAAGACAGGGCTTCACACTCTTCACCTGCAACATACCATGGAGGTGGTCAATACCAGTGAAGCTGTTTCAACTACACTAAAAATGAGTGGGAAAGCATATAGGCCATCTTGGTCAGGGGTGCATGACTACAATGTTGGGTGTTATTGCCCTTGTGGACCACAGTTAGTGCATTGGTGGTTTTGATCCAGCCTGACAGGCGTCTTTACCTGTCCGGCATCCAGGTAGTGTGTGACCTGCAGCACCAGGAAAAATACCCTGAGAGACTCTTTCTGGATGGGGTTTCCCTGCCAGTTCTCCACAATCGTCCCGCACAGCGTGAGCAGAGGGTGCACCTCCCCCAGCTTCCTCTCCATCAGTAAGAGCTGATACAAAGGATAAACATAACATTATGGTATGGATTCTCTAGTGCAAAATATTAGTTTATACCCATGCTATAAGTGCATTGCATACTTAAGATATCTGTTAATACTTACTAAAAACACAAATGACAGATACAAAATTCTGCATTTTCATAAAAGAATTTGAGACTTACCATTCCTTTACTCAGGAGGAACAGCGCCCTGAGAAACACACATTGCATACTCAGCTGACCGTTATACAAATGTTTTCATTAAGTTCACTGGAGGGCATGTTTAACATAACATCTACTGTATCTTGTTTTATGGATGATTAAATGTGGACAGAAAAAGTAAATAGTTCAGCACAGCAAGGTTACAATACCTGGTGTATTCCGAGCCCACCACTCTGGCATACTCAGCACCGACCCCTAGGAGGTCACAGGCAGACACAAGGTCTTTCTCCAGAGTGTGCAGTTGCTGATAAAAGGGAAAAAAATGACACATTCAATGCACTGCAATGTAAAGGCTTACAATCAAACATCCAAAAGAGTCAAGTCAATCTGACAGTACAACATACCGCTAGTTGAAACAGCAGGCGACAGTGCCAATAGGGAGTTTGCTGTGAGATCTGGATTGCCTTTCGCAGTAAAGGCTTTGCAGAATCCACCAGATTCTGAAAACAACAAATACAGAATCAAAACTACTCGACCTTACACTTGAATGAAAACATGTTTGTCAAAATGGGTCTCCAGACATTGCAACAGCAGGAAATTTATTTTAGCTTTATTTACCGGTACCTGCTGACAATAGAGTTCGGACAAAAGACTTGCTGCTTCAAATTTAACATCTTCAAATTGTGGGATCTGAGATATTCTGTTAAGGAAACCCCTTAATTGACATTTAATACAGAATTTTACTATCGAGAAATAGTGTACCAGATGGAACAGCAAACACAGAACTGAGAAATGTTCTGCAGAATTGCACGACATTGTAATGCTAGTAACTGTAGTGTTGGCGTTGAAACCATAGCATTGAAAAGGATACTTGTTGTGATATTAACCACTGAAAAAATAGAAGAGGAGATGTTAGAGACAAAATACAGTACATGTTGCATGCAGTCAAAGCAAGCAACAGTAGTGGCAACTTCTAACACATTGAACGTGTGAAAGATGCGCAGGCCTACCGGCTAGGCTATCATGCTAGCAAATTATCTTCTGAGTCCAAATACTTATGACTGATACCAGAAAGCCAGGCTCTAACGCTAGTTATCGAACTTATTACTGTTCCCATTTCACTATTCAAGGCCTCGACTAACGCATCTCTGGTTCCATCATCGAGCTTTCCTAAACTCTCCCTCACCGCTTTCTCCAAGTGGCTCCGCGCCAGCTCGCTGTTCTTCGTATGATGATAGAGCACCGAGCCGAGTTGAAGGTGAGTTCTGGCCTCCACCCTTTGCGGGGGTTTAAACTGAAAAACTGCTTGAAGACAATGCACACACAGACGAATTTTGGGTGGACTTGAGGTGCGGAAATGTTCTGCAAAGCCAAGGAGGGCGAGGTACCACGACTCCGGGGCCTCTACGTTGGACGCCATTTTCCCGAAAACAACAACAACAACAAGTACTGATCGCTGTGTCAAAAAAACTGAGTGCTGTGTCTCCCTCGCGTGATTTCGCGTGGAGTCCAATGTTCGGTTTGAAAATATATATGGGACTTGTAGTCCAAAACAATTGTACGTGCCCTCAAACTGATAAACCCTTGAAAGACAATAATCTCGTGCGCGAGCAAACTCCAATAATTTTGGGATAAAAATAGGCCATCACCTTCCTTGTCGCAGTTTGGCAGCTGTCGTTTTCAATCACCTTGGAAAAAATCGTAAACGCTGAGATAGACGGACAAGTTGACTGATGTGTTGACCACAGATATTGACCCAACGACACCAAACAGAGAGAGAAATGTGGCGACGGATCTCGGAAGACGACAGAGGAGTTGAATACTGAATGTGAAACATTGCTGAAGATTGCTCAAAATTGGCCGGATTTGCAACAAACACAGGCACAGTAATCAAGATTAAAGGCGAGGAATTCGTATGCGCATTCATTTGCACTTCTTTATTTTTAGTGGTGTGCGGCAATGCTTACTTTTTCACACTTAACGTGTCATTATTTATTTGGATTATTTTGCAGGGATTGGTGAATGTCTCATAATAATAGTAGATCATATATTGTGTTCATAATAAGTAAACATGTTACATTTAGTTGGGAATATTCTAGAATGAATTGCATAGCCAATTGTGATGTACTGTTTTATTACAGAGGAAATTAAACAGTGTGTTAATTATTTTCTGTTACTTTGCAAATAGGGAAGTTGATACATTTAACAGCATATTTATTGAAGGTGACACAGAGCTCATCTATGCATGCAGTGGGAGGATATGTTGTTTATCATCATGTTTCTATCTCCTGCAGTGGATTGTCGGGTGTTGACTGACTGTCAGATACTGGGCGTCATCAAGGGCACACATGGCCCATACAGTGCAGGACCACCAGATGGCACAGCCCCAGGCAGCAGTGTTGTCTCTCCCTCCCTCCGGCCAGGCTAAAGTGAGCCCCCCCTCAGCCCCTACATCATGGGTTTTCCCTGATGCAGTAGCCTAACAGCAGCCAGGCAGGCTTACATACCACAGAGCTGTTTATAGCAGGAACATGCAGGCCAAGACCAGCCAGCTGAAGGCTGCCAAACATGTTTACCAGAACAGCAAGTAACCTTTGGCTAGTATGGCAGACCCTGGGACATGGGTATGGGGTTAGAGTGGACTAGACTAGATTGCATCTTTTATCTTTATTTATTGTTAAGTAGTACCAAATGACACTGGCAACATTAGTCATCATTAATTTGGGGCTCCTGAGTGGCGCAGCGGTCTAAGGCACTGCATATCAGTGCTAGAGGCTTCACTACAGACCCTGGTTCGATTCCAGGCTGTATCACAACCGGCCGTGATTCGGAGTCCCGTAGAGCGGTGCATAATTGGCCCAGCGTCGTCCGGGTTAGGGTAGACCGTCATTGTAAATAAGAATTTGTTCTTAACTCGGTAAAAAAAGTTGCTGTAATGCAAATTCTTTGGGTGGCCAAGAGCGCAACAAAGAGCAGTACAGAAGTCGGTCACCATAAAAAGCAGTATCTCTCTCTCTCTCTCTCTCTCGATCTGCCTACCTCTATGGCTGCTCAAGTCAAAACATTCCAACCTACGCATTGCTGCAGACTGCTTGGAGATTCCCAGTGTGGCCTTAAAAGACTTATCTCCCTCTGCATCCTAAACATACCTTATCAGGGATTTTATTGGGTCCACTGTCCAATTAACTTTTACAACCCACACCCTCACACACACAAACACATTCTGAACCAGCTAAGAGATTATCTCCACCTCCAGTTAGAGGCAAGTAAAGCTGTTTATGTCTGGAGTGCTGTACACTAAAGTAGCCTACATGATATAATGGCGCATTACTGCTCTGCAGATCATATGAAGTGTATACTCATGGAGGAGATGTTTACTACAGTCTACTGTAAAATGGGTTAGGAATCTGTTGAAAGATAGTTAAAATTACACCCTGGCAGTACTCCAAGAGCATGAGAAACCTATATGTGATACCTTTAGCCCAGGGGTCTCCAACCCTGTTCCTGGAGAGCTACCCTCCTGTAGGTGTTCACTCCAACCCCAGTTGTAACTAACTTGGTTGGTTTATCAACCTATTCTAATTAGTAGAACCAGGTGTGCTAGATTAGGGTTACAGGATGGTAGCTCTCCAGGAACACGGTTGAAGAGAAAAATTCTGTGCAAATGTAGAAGAGTAGTGAGGTAAGGCAATAAATAGGCCATAGAGGTGAAATAATTACAATTTAGCAATTAACACTGGAATGATAGATGTGCAGATGATGATGTGCAAGTAGAGATACTGGGGTGAAAAAGAGCAACAAGATAAATAACAATATGGGGATGAGGTAGTTGGGTGTGCTATTTACAGATTGGCTGTGTACAGGTACAGTGATCGGTAAGCTGTTCTGACAGCTGATGCTTAAAGTTAGAGAGGGAGATATAAGTCTCCAGCTTCAGTGATTTTTGAAATTCATTCCAGTTATTGGCAGCAGAGAACTGGAAGGAAAGGCAGCCAAAGGAAGTGTTGGCTTTGGGGATGACCAGCGAAATATACCTGCTGGAGCGTGTGATACGGGTGGTGACCAGTGAGCTGAGATAAGGCTGGGCTTTACCTAGCAAAGATTATAGATGACCTGGAGCCAGTGGGTTTGGCGACAAATATGAAGCGAGGGCCAGTCAACGAGAGCATACAGATCGCAGTGGTGAAAAACGGATGGCACTGTGATAGACCGTATCCAATTTGCTGAGTAGAGTGTTGGAGGCTATTTTGTAAATAACATCGCTGAAGTCAAGGATCGGTAGGATAGTCAGTTTTACGTGGGTATGTTTGGCAGCATGAGTGAAGGATGCTTTGTTATGAAATAGGAAGCCGATTCTAGATTTAACTATGGATTGGAGATGCTTAATGTGAGTGGAAGGAGAGTTTACATTCTAGCCAGACACCTAGGTATTTGTAGGTGTCCACATATTCTAAGTCAGAACCGTCCAGAGTAGTGATGCTAGTCGTGAGTTATGGAGTATGTTTATGACTGATATAATTTCAAAGTGAGTTTGTCTTTTGTGTCCTGTGTGAAGTGGAACACTGAGTGTTTCTTTCTGTGTGCAGAGATGGACAGTGTTGGACTCCCTGCTATGTGGAGCATTGGCAGGAGCCGTGGCCAAAACAGTCATAGCTCCTCTGGACAGAACCAAGATCATCTTCCAAGGTAAGGCCATTTCCCTGGAAGACCATGCACTCAAAATATAAAGTAGGGGTTCCTTTCGTAAATATATACTAATTTAATTGTTAGTATCTTTGCCTTAATACTTATTTTCCTCCTTCTCCTACTTTAGTGTCTTCACAAAGATTCTCTGCTAAGGTGAGTTTATGATATAACTCACATTGAAATAATAATGATGTACTTGATGTACTGTATGTCTTCCCAATTGGCAGAGGCTGGCAGAGCAGGATTTAATGGTGTTATCTCTTAGGTGGGAATGTTATTTGGTCACTTGGGTGTGTGTTACTTTTTAATCTGTCTGTCTGAAGCTGGATGACTCAAAATATTGCTATTTCAAAGGTAATGTCCTGTATATTAAATATTAGAACGCTGAACAGTCACAAATTCTCTCCATGGTGCCATAAGGGTGAATCCTAACTTCCACTTAAATCACATTTTCACATAGTCTCCCATTGACGTCAATGCATGACTAAGTTACAATTTGAAGTTAGTCTACACCTTGGGGAGAATCCTGTCTTGTTTAGTTAATAATAATAAATATAGCTGCAAGCAGCAATTACCTGGGGTCCAAGCCTTTTTCCCATTTAGCCCTCTTCTCTTTCTGAAATATTACAGCCTTATTTTACATAATCAAATTTGGTTCAGGCACAACACCAACAATTCCTCACTGTCTAGGGATGTCTATCTGACAGCTGCATTGGTGAGATTTGAACCCGGCCCGCCATGGGATGGCATGTATTACAACCCTCTGAGCCATGCTCACCTCATGGCAAAAGTCAGGGTTGAACACTATGGAAGAGCATGCATTTGTTGTAGGTTCCAGTCCTGACTCCATTTCTTGCACTTACACAAATCTTATAACATGTATTATATGCCATTTAGCAGGTTGCTTTTATCCAAAGCAACTTAGTCATGCGTGTATACTTTCTTTACATTGGGGTGGTCGCAAGAATTGAACCCACTATCCTGGCGTTGCAAGAGCCATGCTCGACCAACTCAGCTACAGAGGACCACCATGTGAATAGTGGACCAGTGCACGCTTCAGGAAATAGTATAGATTATTGAGATGCTCAGCCAGCAGGGAGGTCCAACCCTCCAAGAGCCCAAACATAGACGCATCTTTGGCCCAAACATTACCAGTCTAATGTATTGTATTGTACTGTACTGTACTCAAGTTTACTCTACTGATCTTGTTTTTCCCCATTTAAACTGGTCTGGTCATGGTCTCGATACACTGGTCCTTTGTCTGTGTCTCAGAAAGTCTAGTCTTGTTCTGCGTCTTGATTAGGGATGTAGATTTCTGTCAATTTTCTGGCTGACTAACCGACCCTCATTAATCAGTCAACAAACGGTAAAAACAATTCCAAATAGTAAAATTGTGTGACCAACAAAAAATACTATGCATGGATACAAGGAACAGACATTTTTCATTAATGAAAACATGCAACAATAAGCCTATCGTCTTAGTCACATTATGGAACATGCAGCTGCTGTAATGAAGCAGCTAATAAAACATCATTTGCTAAAACAGTTTTAAACCTAATGCCAGCGGAGCTGAAAACACTGTTCTAAACAGCTCACCTAATGCCTGCGGAGCTGAAAACACTGTTCTAAACAGCTCACCTAATGCCTGCGGAGCTGAAAACACTGTTCTAAACAGCTCACCTAATGCCTGCGGAGCTGAAAACACTGTTCTAAACGGCTCACCTAATGCCAGTGGTTCCATATGTGACAGAGGTAAAATCTCAGTTAGCAGTAGAAAGAGGGTGAATCTGATAGCCGCAACTAGGATGGGTTGCTAATATGACTAGGATTGTGCCACTGGCATCTGGACAATGAAATAAAGTTGATGTGAAAATCAATAGGACAGGAGAGAAATTCTGGTTAATGGCATGAGGAAGTCTTTTATAAAATAATTGCCTTCACATTTCTATGGTTGAATTTTGGCAAGGCTACTTTGAAGCAAGGTAAAACATTCCTCATTATTTGAGGTAAAGTAAAACGTTCAGGTTTCAAACAATTATACTGCCTCAAGGTCACATTGTAAAGTGGTGGGTGACTCTGCTTACCATTGACTATAGCTTATGCACTCGAATGGCAAATGGGAGTTGCGCTTTAATTCCAAGTTGAGATTGAGAAATAAAAATAGTAGCTTTTTTAATCGTGGCCATCAAAAAAGTTAACACGCAATTGCATTTAGAATTATAATATTTTGCACAATGACTGGGTTATAAAAAGCATGTTTCACTCCAGTACCAGCTTTTTGAGGAGCTGCTCTGACAGGTGATAGGCCATTCCGCTCCTCAAACTAGGCTGTGTATGCTGTGCGCGTGTGATAAGACGCATGACGACTAACAAAAATACAAAGTCGCCAATTTAATTCCACACAATTATGCAAATTAACCTATAGACCGATAAGCATGATCAAATATATTTTTCCGGCGGCTAACGAATTTAATGGTTAACCATTAACATCCTTAGTCCATTCCCTCCAAGAGCGACTTAAATGGTCAGGCCCAACCTCACTCAACTTCATTGGCTCACTGCGGCCATGACGTTTAAGATATCAACTTAATTTATAATACATTTACAAATCTTGGTCTATAGATGTTTTACACCAAGTTTTGGAGAAATCGGTTTAGTGGTCTCTGAGGAGATGCTGTTAAAAATGTAAAACCTTTCGAAGTCAAATGTTTTTTCTAGCGCCACGTGTAACCAGATGTATTCGGCCACCAATTTACACCTCCCACCAAGTTTGTAGGTCTTACCATTTAAGAGCTATAGCTCTCCAAAAATAGGAAGAAAAAAAATTGTAATATTAATCCTAGCAATTATAATAGGGTTCCATCCCTTTCAGGGCTTGGACCACTAATAATAGTAAAAATTAATTTGGTAGGTGCTTATATTTATTCTCCTGTGCGATTTGGAAATGTGTTTTTTTTAGCATATTCCACACTCAATGAGACACCCTCGGAGAGTGGGTTCAGGAAAGAGGTCGACCGATTATGATTTTTCAACGCCGATACCGATTATTGGAGGACCCAAAAAAAAGCAGATACCGATTAATCAATTTTTTATATTTTTTATTTGTAATAATGACAATTACAACAATACTGAATGAACACTTATTTTAACTTAATATAATACATCAATCAAATCAATTTAGCCTCAAATAAATAATGAAACATGCTCAATTTGGTTTAATGCAAAAACAAAGTGTTGGAGAAGAAAGTAAAAGTGAAATATGTGCCATGTAAGAAAGCTAACGTTTAAGTTCCTTGCTCAGAACATGAGAACATATGAAAGCTGGTGGGAAATTTAAGACATGAGTCTTCGATATTCCCAGGTAAGAAGTTTTAGGTTGTAGTTATTATAGGAATTATAGGACTATTTCTCTCTATACCATTTGTATTTAATTAACCTTTGACTATTGGATGTTCTTATAGGCACTTTATTGCCTGTGTAACAGTATAGCTTCCGTCGCTCCTCCCTGGGCTCGAACCAGGAACACAATGACAACAGCCACCCTCGAAGCAGCGTTACCCATGCAGAGCAAGGGGAACAACTACTCCAAGTCTCAGAGCGAGTGACGTTTGAAACGCTATTAGCGCCACCCCGCTAACTAGCTAGCCATTTCACATCGGTTACACTAGCCTCATCTCGGGAGTTGATAGGCTTGAAGTCATAAACAGCGCAATGCTTGATGCACAACGAAGAGCTGCTGGCAAAACGCACAAAAGTGCTGTTTGAATGAATGCTTACGAGCCTGCTGCCGCCTACCACCGCTCAGTCAGATACTTGTATGCTTGTATGCTCAGTCAGATTATATGCAACACAGGACACGCTAGATAAACTAGTAATAGCATCAACCATGTGTAGTTAACTAGTGATTATGATTGATTGATTGTTTTTTATAAGATAAGTTTAATGCTAGCTAGCAACTTAAATTGGCTTACTGCATTTGCGTAACAGGCAGTCAGTCTCCTCGTGGAGTGCAACGAGAGGCAGGTGGTTATAGCGTTGGACTAGTTAACTGTAAGTTTGCAAGATTGGTTCCCCGAGCTGACATGGTGAAAGTCTGTCGTTCTGCCCCTGAACGAGGCAGTTAACCCACCATTCCTAGGCCGTCAT
Source organism: Oncorhynchus clarkii lewisi (assembly GCF_045791955.1). Taxonomy (NCBI): domain Eukaryota; kingdom Metazoa; phylum Chordata; class Actinopteri; order Salmoniformes; family Salmonidae; genus Oncorhynchus; species Oncorhynchus clarkii. The sequence goes on along the minus strand of NC_092151.1, from coordinate 60,922,031 downwards.
TGAAAATAAGAATGTGTTCTTAACTGACTTGCCTAGTTAAATAAAGGTGTATTCCAAAAATACCGATTTCCGATTGTTATGAAAACTTGAAATCGGCCCTAATTAATCAGCCATTCCGATTAATCTGTCGACCTCTAGTTCAGGACCACAAATGTCTTGTTGAGTTAGTGTTAAGGGTGTTGTGTTGCTGTGTGCCCCCCCTCCAGGAAGCCTTCAGACTCCTCTACTGTACATACATGAAAGATGGCTTCCTCAGTCTGTGGAGGGGCAACTCTGCCACCATGGTGCGGGTCATCCCCTACGCTGCCATCCAGTTCTGCTCCCACGACCAGTACAAGAGAATCCTGGGGGGATACTATGGCTTCCAGGGAAAGTGAGTAAAATACCCCTCAGTAAAAATAATTGAGAATATACATATGTATCATGGCGCCGGAGAAGATGGCTCACGTTTTACGTGCCCCTAACCGAATGTGTTTTTTTTATTCATTTATTTGCGTTGTTTGTAACTTATTTTTGAACTTATTCTGTACATAATGTTGCTGCTACCATCTCTAATGACTGCAAATAACTTCGGGACATTAGAACAGCGATTACTCACCACGAACTGGCAGAAGCTTTTTTTTTCTTTAACGAGCCCGACGTGAAGGACATGCTGCTTTCCTGGGAACAGGCCCAAATCCCCGTTATTTGCAAGAAGTCAGAGAAAAAGAGGACGGAGGTCAGGCTGCCTTCTGAGAATTCGTAGGCAATCGAATAAACCCCCACTGCCTTCCATTCTTCTAGCTAACATGCAATCATTGAAAAATAAAATTGATGACCTAGGAGGAAGATTAAACTACCAACGGGACATTAAACGACAACATTATCAACATACAGCTGTCTGGTTATACACTGTATGGCAGGATAGAACAGTGCCGTCTGGTACAAGGGGGTGCGGACTATGTGTATTTGTAAACAACAGCTGGTGCATAATATCTAAGGAGGTCTTGAGGTTTTGCTCGCCTGAGGTAGAGTATCTCATGATAAGCTGTAGACCACACAATCTACCTAGAGTTTATCTGTATTTTTTGTAGCTGTTTACATACCACCACAGACCGATGCTGGCACTAAGACCACACTCAATGAGCTCTATTCCGCCATAAGCAAAAAGGAAAACGCTCATCCAGAAGCGGCGCTGCTATTGGCCGGGGAATTAAATGCAGGGAAATTTAAATCCATCTTACCAAATTTCTATCAGCATGTTAAATGTGCGGGGGAAAAATCTACACCACCTTTACTCCACACACAGAGATGTGTACAAAGCTCTCCCTCACCCTCCATTTGGCAAATCTAACCATAATTCTATCCTCCTGATTCCTGCTTACAAGCAAAAATTAAACCAGGAAGCACCAGTGACTCGGTCAAAAAAAAAGTGGTCAGATGAAGCCGATGCTAAGCTACAGGACTGTTTTGCTATCACAGACTGGAATATGTTCTGGGATTCTTCCGATGGCATTGAGGAGTACATCACATCAGTCACTGGCTTCAACAATAAGTGCATCGATGACGTCGCCCCCACAGTGACTGTACGTATATATCCCAACCAGAAGCCATGGATTGTAGGCAACATCCGCACTGAGCTAAAGGCTAGAGCTGGGACTCTAACCCGGAAACTTATAAGAAATCCCGCTATGCCCTCTGACGAACCATCAAACAGGCAAAGCGTCAATACATGACTGAGATTGAATTGTATTACATCGGCTCTGGCGGTCCTTGGATGTGGCAGGGCTTGCAAACCATTACAGACTACAAAGGGAAGCACAGCCGAGAGCTGCCCAGTGACATGAGCCTACCAGACGAGCTAAACTACTTCTATGCTTGCTTCGAGGCAAATAACACTAAAACGTGCATGAGAGCACCAGCTGTTCTGGACGACTGTGTGATAACGCTCTCCGCAGCCGATGTGAGTAAGACCTTTAAACAGGTCAACATTTACAAGGCCGCAGTGCCAGATTAATTACCGGGACGTGTACTGCGGGCATGCGCTGACCAACTGGCAAGTGTCTTCACTGACCTCTCCCTGTCCGAGTCTGTAATACCAACATGTTTCAAGCAGACCACCATGGTCCCTGTGCCCATGAACACTAAGGTAACCTGCCTAAATGACTACCAACCCGTAGAACTTACGTCTGTAAACATGAAGTGCTTTGAAAGGCTGGTCATGGCTCACATCAACACCATTGTCCCAGAAACCCTAGACCCACTCCAATTTGCACACCGCCCTAACAGATCCACAGATGAGATGATGCAATCTCTATTGCACTCCACACTGCCTTTTCCCACCAGGACAAAAGGAACACCTATGTGAGAATGCTATTCATTGACTACAGCTCATCGTTCAACATCATAGTGCCCTCAAAGCTCATCAATATGCTAAAGACCCTGAGACTAAACATCTCCCTCTGCAACTGGATACTGGACTTCCTGATGGGCTGCCCCCAGGTGGTAAGGAAAGGTAACAACACATCCGCCACGCTTATCCTCAACCAAGGACCCCTCGGGGGTGCGTGCTCAGTCCCCTCCTGTACTCCCTGTTTACTCATGACTGCACTGCCAGGCACGATTCCAACACCATCATTAAGTTTGCCGATGACACAACAGTGGTAGGCCTGATCACCGACAACAACGAGACAGCCTATAGGGAGGAGGTCAGAGACCTGGTCGTGTGGTGCCAGGACAACAACATCTCCCTCAACGTGATCAAGACAAAGGAGATGATTGTAGACTACAGGAAAAGGAGGACCGAGCACGCCCCCATTCTCATTGTCAGGGTTTTAGGGGAGCAGGTTGAGAGCTTCAAGTTCCTTTGTGTCCACATCACCAACAAAGTAACATGGTCCAAGAACACCAAGACAGTTGTGAAGAAGGCACAACAAAACCTATTCCCCCTTAGGAGACTGAAAAGATTTGGCATGGGTCCTCAGATCCTCAAAAGGTTCTACAGCTGCACCATCGAGAGCATCCTGACTGGCTGCATCACTGCCTGGTATGGCAACTGCTCGGCCTCAGACCGCAATGCACTACAGAGGGTAGTGCGAACGGCCCAGTACATCATTGGGACCAAGCTTCCTGCCATCCAGGACCTCTATACCAGGCGGTTTCAGAGGAACGCCAGTGACTCCAGCTACCCTAGTCATAGACTGTTCTTTCTGCTACCACACGGCAAGCGGTACCGGAGCGCCAAGGCTAGGTCCAAGAGGCTTCTAAACAGCCTCTACCCCCAAGCCATAAGACTCTTGAACATCTAATCAAAATGGCTACCCAGACTATTTGTATTGCCCCCCCAACCCTTCTTTAAGCCGCTGCTATTCTGTTATTGTCTATGCATAGTCACTAACTCGTCCTACATGTTCATATTACCTCAATTACCTCGACTAACTGGTGCCCCTGCACTTTGACTCTGTACCGGTACCCCCTGTATATAGTCTCGCTATTGTTATTTTACTGCTGCTCTTTTTAATTACTTGTTCCTTTTATTTCTTAATTTTTAAACTATATTGTTGGTTAGGTTGTAAGTAAGCATTTCACTGTAAGGCCTACACCTCTTGTATGCGGCGCATGTGACTAATACAATTTGATTTGATTTGTTAATGTAGCACCATTCTGAACTCTGGTGGTCATCATCAGCCTCCAAGGCAACCCTTCAGTGATCTTTCTTGAACAGAACAAACCATTTTCTCTAGTGTGAAAAAAAAAATCATAATAATACAATGATATCCGTTGTGGAAACCATAGCTGCACTCTAATGTAATTTGATCTGTCTGTTTCAGAGCCCTTACTCCTTTTCCACGTTTCCTGGCAGGGTCGTTGGCTGGCACCACAGCTGCCATGCTCACCTACCCCCTGGACATGGTGCGGGCCAGGATGGCAGTGACACCCAGACAAATGTAGGGCTCTCCAATAATACTCTTAAATGTCAATCTTTGAATGTATAAACATACCTGCACACGGGGCTCTAAAGTGCGACAAAAAATGCGGCCAAATATTTTGCTGTGTGACCAGGAGTTTTATTTTGGGAGCACTGTGTGACTATGAACAAAATCTCCCATAATTGTTGTTTCCAAGTGCCTTAAAGAAACAAGCGAGTGCAGATGTGTTAGCATCATGGTTGCACCATTACTACATTAAAACAGCTAGCTTCCTTCTAACCCAACTAAGATCTGACCTATATTACCGCCTCAACATTTTTATATTTCTATAGTGGATTGCATTGACCACATTTTACATTCACAAACCATTTCGTGGGCCATTCTAAAACTACTCAAAACCACACCGTTTCTAAGCCCAAAGGCGCAAAATCATGAAACTCCGGGAAAACTTGCGAAACAGACCAAGCAGACTAGGCCAAGGTTTGGGGTTTGAGAAGTCAATGAGAAAAGTGAAAAATTCATCCATAGTTGTTAACATTCTCAATCTAAAGACACAATCTAGACTCTAGCGAATGTCTTAAGTAGTTAAACATGTTACTCCTCCAACCGTGTGAAAGTGATTTTCGTCAAGAAATGACTTTATATTGAGGAGTGCCTTTGATTTGACGGCCTGAACAGTTTGGCGCGATACGGAAGTTAGACCCGATGACGTGTTTCTACCCATGAGTTTTAGCTTGCCAACTTCGCCATGACATCGCCTACAAGTGTGATCTGGGATTTATATTGAAGAAGCAGTTTCTGCCTATCTTCATACTGTACTGTCTTTGTCCAAACATTTGGGGTCATAGAAAGAAAGGACAACGGATAGATTCTTCAGGAGATCAATGATCGTCAATACAAACCTTACGTTTTTAAGAGACTGTGTACAATTTTCAATGTAATGAATCTCAATAGGAAAATAGTGATTTATACACAATGTAGAAACCTACTATTCCACAAATGACTTTGTCATTTCAATGACAGGTATTCATATTATTTATTTTAGCTTTTATAATAAACTAATGTTTAAAGGTGTTACATAATGAGTTAACTCTCTTGCAGATAAACATGTGCCTTACACAAAACAAAGGTTAAAAGACCGATGCAATCCATGGTTTACTCATGAGTTGTCTGAAAAATGACAGGAAAGAAATGTAGCTTGGGTTAAGGTCAGATGACTGATTCTACTTCTGATTGGCAGTCCTTCAGACATTGGAGAAATGGATGTCTATCCCTGTTTAAAATAACAAAATCAACATGCTTCTTGAATTGTGTATCTGAGAGTGGTGGTAATCTAGCCAATTTCTGGAAAGTGGTCAAATCTTTAAAACAAAACTCCACCCCCTAATTTTCCCCAGCAGGTTTTGACAGCCTCTGCACCCAATCTAGACTAAATAGAAATGTGTGACGCTTTTAATAAGCATTTTGCCTCAGCTTGGCCACCTGTTTGAAAGGATCATCTCTGAAAATCTAATGACCTCAAAACAGATTGTAGAGAATGATGCATTAACAGACTAATATACTTTATTTTTTATTTCAACCCTTTGATGTCTATGATGTATGAATGATGATGTACAGTTGAAGTCAGAAGTTTACATACACCTTAGCCAAATACATTTAAACTCAGTTTCACAATTTCTGACATTTAATCCTAGTAACAATACCCTGTTCTAGGTCAGTTAGGATCACCACTTTATTTTAATAATGTGAAATGTCAGAATAATAGTAGAGAGAATGATTTAGTTCAGCTTTTATTTATTTCATCACATTCCCAGTGGGTCATACGTTTACATAGTATTTGGTAGCATTGCCTTTAAATTGTTTAACTTGGGTCAAACGTTTCAGGTAGCCTTCCACAAGCTTCCCACAACAAGTGGGGTGAATTTTGGCCCATTCCTCTTGACAGAGCTGGTGTAACTGAGTCAGGTTTGTAGACCTCCTTGATCGCACATGTTTTTTCAGTTCTGCCCACAAATGTTCTATAGGATTGAGGTCAGGGTTTTGTGATGGCCACTCCAATACCTTGACTTTGTTGTCCTTAAGCTATTTTGCCACAACTTTGGAAGTATGCTTGGGGTCATTGTCCATTTGGAAGACCCATTTGCGACCAAGCTTTAACTTCCTGACTGATGTTTTGAGATGCTGCTTCAATATATCCACATCATTTTCCATCCTCATGAAGCCATCTATTTTGTGAAGTGCACCATCCCTCCTGCAGCAAAGCACCCCCACAACATGATGCTGCCACCTCCGTGCTTCATGGTTGGGATGGTGTTCTTCGGCTTGCAAGCCTCCCCATTTTTCCTCTAAACATAGTGATGGTCATAATGGCCAAACAGTTCTATTTTTGTTTCATCAGACCAGAGAACATTTCTCCAAAAAGTACAATCTTTGTCTCTATGTGCAGTTGCAAACCGTAGTCTGGCTTTTTTTATGGCGGTTTTGGAGCAGTGGCTTCTTCCTTGCTGAGCAGCCTTTCAGGTTATGTCGATATAGGACGATATAGATATTTTTGTACCTGTTTCCTCCAGCATCTTCAAAAGGTCTGTTTGTCTAGGATTGATTTGCATTTTTTGCACTAAAGTACGTTCATCTCTAGGAGACAGAACGCGTCTCCTTCCTGAGCGGTATGATGGCTGCGTGGTCCCATGGTGTTTATACTTGCATACTATTGTTTGTATGGATGAACGTGGTACCTTCAGGGGCTTGGATGAACTAGACTTGTGGAGGTCTACAATTTTTTTCTGAGGTCTTGGCTGATTTCTTTTGATTTTCCCATGATGTCAAGCAAAGAGGCACTGAGTTTGAAGGTAGGCCTTGAAATACATCCACAGGTCTACCTCCAATTCACTCACATGATGTCAATTAGCCTATCAGAAGCTTCTAAAGCCATGACATCATTTTCTGGAATTTTCCAAGCTGTTTAAAGGCACAGTGAACTTAGTGTATGTAAACTTCTGACCCACTGGAATTGTGATACAGTGAATTATAAGTGAAATAATCTGTCTGTAAACAATTGTTGGAAAGATTACTTGTGTCATGCACAAAGTAGATGTCCTAACTGACTTACCAAAACTATAGTTTGTTAACATGAAATTTGTGGCGTTTTAATGACTCCAACCAAGGTGTATGTAATCTTCCGACTTCAACTGTACATCTATGATGTACTAATAAAAATTAAACATAGGGCCTGATTCACTTCAAATCTAATTTTATTGTTCACATACACATATTTAGCAGATGTTATTGTGGCTGTAGTGAAATGCTTGTGTTCCTAGCTCCAGCAGTGCAGTAATATCTAACAATACACAACCATACACACACATCTAAAAAGTAAAATAATAAGAAATATAGCAATATTAGGACGAGTAATGTCAGAGTCCGGAGTATAAATACTGTGTGTGTATATACAGTACTAGTCAAAAGTTTGGACACAGCTACTCATTCAAGGGGTTTTTATTTATTTTTACAATTTTCTACATTGTAGAATAATAGTGAAGACAAACTATGATATAACATGTAGTAACCAAAAAAGTGTTAAACAAATCAAAATATATTGTAGATTCTTCGAAGTAGCTGCCTTTGACAGCTTTGCACACTATTGGTATTCTCTCAACCAGCTTCACGAGGAATGCTTTTCCAACAGTCTTGAAGGAGTTCCCACAAATGCTGAGCACTTGTTGGCTTCTTTTCCTTCAATCTGTGGTCCAACTCATCCCAAACCATCTCAATTGGGTGGAGGTCGGGTGATTGTGGAGGACAGGTCACAATGTTTAAAAACATACAGATGAGCTAGTTAAAAGGCTAAGATTTATAGGGGGCTTTTAAAAAAAAAAAAAATGGGATCTTGCCTCTCCCTAAATAGCAGGAAGCAGATTGTACAGTCAGTTCTTGATTTTGGTGACACCGTTTACCAGATTGCAACAGCCACTACTCTTAAACCTTTGGATGCTGTCTACCATAGCACCATTAGTTTTATCACTGGTGACAGTTTGAATACTCACCACGGCATCCTGTAACAAAAGGTTAGCTCGTCCCCATTAAAGTGCCGCAGATCAATTCATTGCTCCCTTTCTGTTTCCAAAGCCCTACTACACAAGCTTCCAACTTACCTAACTTCATTGCTAAATAATGAGCTACCAAACCCGCTTGACCAATTTAAGTCAATCTTCCTTTAGTTTCAGTGCCCTTCATTGTTCGAATAACCTGCAAAATTCCTTGTATCTTGAGTGCCTTTTGCTGCTAGGGCAGTTTAGGACTCTGGTGTTAAAGGAATTCATTGAGGATTGCACTTGTTTCGATTTTTTGTAATGGTATAAGTGTAGTATTGTACCTTTTTTAAAAGTTTTTTTCTTCTTTTTGTTTTATTTGTAATGTTCATTTTCTTGATTGTGAAAATGTTTGTACTCAGGGCACCATTGTGAATGAGACCCTGGTCTCAATTGGGCTCCCCTTTGTAAAAGTAAAAACAAAACAAGAGCTTCAAAAGTAACTAGACTTCATATAGGCCCAATAAAGGCTGTATCTCAATCAATTTTTAAAAAATCTTATTTTATGGTGCTCCTAACTTTTATGTGGTGCTCCTAACTTTAAGTTGGGTGCACCATTGCTACCAATGAAAAATGTTAATTTCGAGCCCTGCCTGCACGTGGTTCCCCCTTTCCCCACTTATTGAAAGTTTAACAGGTATATAGGGTAATATAGGTAATGTTTTTATCCTTGGTTAATATCCTACTCTTCTCTTTCTTCCCTACAGGTACAGCAACATTATGCACGTGTTTGTGCGCATTACGCAGGAGGAGGGCATTAAGACCCTGTACAGAGGCTTCTGCCCGACCATCCTGGGAGTGATCCCATACTCAGGAATCACCTTCTTCACATATGAGACCCTCAAGAAACTGCATGCAGGTACAGCCTCCTTTTTCTTTCACAACTGTCTTAATTTAATGATTAGCTTTTTGATTAAGGGCTTAATTGGATCCATCTTTCTCTCCTTATCCCATTCCTTTCTTCAGAGAGGACTAGGCGGTCCCAGCCGTACTCCTACGAGCGCTTGGCATTTGGCGCGTGTGCTGGCCTACTCGGCCAGTCGGCCTCTTACCCGCTGGACGTGGTTCGCCGACGCATGCAGACGGCCGGGGTGACGGGCCAACAGTACGGCAGCGTCCTGAACACCATGAAAGCGATCGTGGTGCAGGAGGGTGTGGTGCGTGGACTCTACAAGGGCCTCAGTATGAACTGGATCAAAGGGCCTATCGCTGTGGGGGTCAGCTTCACCACCTTTGACCTCATGCACAACCTCCTGCACAAGATGCACCAGTTGGGATACTTCACACACTGAGCCAGCAGAGGGAGCCAGAGGAAAGGTTCACTGTTGAGACTAGAGTTGTCGTCCGTCGGTCACAGACACAATATGGATCCTCTGTAAGTCAGATAGGGATTGAAAGGGGAGAGTGGATACTGGACAGACAGGAGGAGACAGAAGCTGTCCGTTTATTTAAGCGCACATCCTCTGACACATTAAGCACGCACAGCCAGACCCCCCACTCTTGCTGTTGATGGATGGGATGTCTGTACTAAGGCTACAATAAGTGTCATCAAACAGGGTAGATGTTTGATGAGTTTGCAATATGAGAGGTATGAGAATGTGAATGATTTTACATTTCCAGTCCTGATATTTGTTTGAGATTGTGGTATTATCTCTGGTAAGGGCACTTAATGGGGCTGGAGATTATCAGAGGCGAAGAACTTTACAATCGGTTCATTTTAGTATGGAATTTTATCAACTATGCTCACAATGTTTTCTGTTGCTTTAAACTGAAGATTCACTTATATTTTCAACCATGCATTGCTGCTTTTTCTTCTTGATTATTTCAGGGCTTGTTGCAGCTGTAATCCGCTGCTCTGCTCACTTCTGCATTTAGCATCAATGTTTCATGGAAGAGTCACCTAGTGGGCCTTGCTGCCAGAAAATAGTTTATTGGTTGCTGGTAGTTGGGGATGTAGTCTTATTCCAAAGAGCTTGTTTCTGTTTTGTTACGGTTAAAAATGTCAATTTTATGACGTGCCAAGATGGAATGTACTGTCAGGAAAATTATTGGCACCCTTGATAAAGATGAGCAAATACTGTATAACAAGTACTGAGCTATAATGTATGCTCAAAAATGAGAAAGTTATATTTTATACTAATACAGTTGCTCAGAGAAAGAGATTTTGTTTATCAAGTAATATTTGTTTTCAATACCTCTCCTTGCGAGGATAACGACACTGAGCCTTTTTCTATAATGTTTGGTATAATGTTTGGTGAGATTGGAGAACACATTGGGAGGGAAATTGGACCATTCCTCCATACAGAATATTTCCAGATCCTTGATTTCCTTCATCTGCGCTTATGGGCTACCATTTTCAATTAAAACCACAGGTTTTTCCATGTGGTTCAAGTCTAGAAACTGATGGCCATTGCAAAATGTTGATTTGTGTGGTCAATTAACTGGTGTGCGTGGCCAAAGAGCTCAATTGTCATGTCATCTAACAAATGGAGATTGCTAAACGGCATTGGCAGTTGGTTTGGAACCTGTGCTATGGTCAGATGACACTACAATGAAGCCCTAGGCTTCCACAGAATGATGCATATGAAGAGAAAAAAACACCTACTGTTCCATATGGTGGTGGATCTTTGATGTTATGGGGCTAATTTGCTGCCACTGGTCCTGGGGCCCTTGTTAAGGTCAACGGCAGCATGAACTTTACCCAGTACAAGGACATCCTCTTCTAGGATGCTGAAACTTGGCCACAAGTGGATCTTCCAGCCAGATGATAACCCCAAGCACACATCAAAATCCACAAAGTAATGGCTAATTGACCACAAAAATCAACATCTCAGTCTCCGGACTGGTTTAAATTGAAGAGGGCAGACGAAGGATATCGAGGATCTGGAAGGATTCTGTATGGAGGAATAGTCTGAGATCCCTCCCAATGTGTCAATCTCATAAAACATTTTAGAGAAAGGCCCTGTGGCATTCTCCTCGCAAGGCAACTTTTTAAAACTAGTGATCATTTATATCTGTCGTTTAAAAAAAGTTTTTTTGTATTGTTATATTTTGTTTATCTGAGCAATTGCATTAGTATAACATTTTTTTATGTTTTATTCTCCATTGGACCTGACCGTTGGTGTGCAATAATGCCCTCACGTTGATGAGACAGAGATGGTGATATCATAAATAGTTTATTTTTATTAACAACATGCCTACAGTCCCTCACACACTCTGAATGCCATCCTCCATTTAAACAAACTGAAGTGTTTCAGGCAGGAGGCCACAGGTGTGTGCAATCAGCATATTAGCAAGGCTCGCAAGCAGTCAGCTGACAATAAAGGGGCATGTCACTCATTCGAACGTTCAAACCAACAGTTAAAGGTTGTGCTGATGAATAAAGATGAGTTTATTGGATTTGCATGTGATAATGGATTGACAATTTAGCTAGGATCCTAGATATATAAACACACAATAAATACATTCATTCATTTTACAGTGAAGGCTACTCCTTCACTGTCAGTAATCATTTCAGCCTGACTGCACAGTTTCACTATCTGGTGTCTATAAATATAGATTTGTAGTGTCTAACTGGAATCTAATGGATATCATCCATATTTTCCCACTAGATGTTGCCTAAGGCATAAATATATAATCAGTATATTTCTAATATTAAGGTAGTCTTTCTATTATCTGTAGTCTTATTGTGAAGGAAATCCAGTTTGTCATAAATCTGTTTCTATGTTTATTGATACTTTACACAAGAATTTCACTACACCCGCAATAACATCTGCTAAATATGTGTATGTGACCAATAAAATTGGCTTTGTTTGACTTGATATTGATGTCTTGAATATATTAAAATACTAAAAAACGTACTTCTCGAGATCAGTGTATATGTGAAATAACCATTGATCAACACAAATTATGCTAAAGACACATCCTGTATTAATGACTAAACTTGACATCTAATTGCAATATTTTTCATGAATGATTCATTCATAGCAATGTTTCCCAACCCTGGTCCACGAGTACCCCCAACAGTACACAGTTTCGTTGTAGACTACAAAGGGACAGACGACAAAGGGAAGATTACCAAGATGTGTACTGCGGGCATGCGCTGACCAACTGGAAAGTGTCTTCACTGACATTTTCAACCTCTCCCTGTCCGAGTCTGTAATACCAACATGTTTTAAGCAGACCACCATGGTCCCTGTGCCCAAGAACACTAAGCAAACCTGCCTAAATGACTACCGAACCGTAGCACTCACGTTTGTAGCCATGAAGTGCTTTGAAAGGCTGGTCATGGTTCACATCAACACCATTATCCCAGAAACCCTAGACCCACTCCGATTTGCATACTGCCCTAACAGATCCAAAGATGATGCAATCTCTATTGCATTCAATACTGCCCTTTCCCACCTGTGAGAATGCTGTTCATTGACTACAGCTCAGCGTTCAACACCATAGTGCTCTCAAAGCTCATCATAAAGCTAAGGACCCTGGGACTAAAAATATCCCTCTGCAACTGGATCTTGGACTTCCTGGCGGGCCGCCCCCAGGTGGTAAGGGTAGGTAACAACACATCCGGCACACTGATCCTCAACACATGGGTTGAGTGTACTGTACTGCCAGGCACGATTCCAACACCATCATTAAGTTTGCCGATGATACAACAGTGGTAGGCCTGATCACCGACAACAACGAGACAGCCTATAGGGAGGAGGTCAGAGATCTGGCGGTGTGGTGCCAGGACAACAACCTCTCCCTCAACATGATCAAGACAAAGGAGATGATTGTGGACTACAGGAAAAGGAGGACAGAGCACACACCCATTCTCATCGACAGGGCTGTAGTGGAGCAGGTTGAGAGCTTCAAGTTCCTTGTTGTCCACATCACCAACAAACTAACATGGTCCAAGAACACCATGACAGTTGTGAAGAGGGCACGACAAAACCTATTCCCCTTCAGGAAACTGAAAAGATTTGGCATGGGTCCTCAGATCCTCAAAAGGTTCTACAGCTGCACCTTCGAGAGGTTGCATCACTGCCTGGTACGGCAACTGCTCGGCCTCCGACCGCAAAGGCACTACAGAGGGTACGTACAGCCCAGTACATCCCTGGGGCCAAGCTTCCTGCCATCCGGGACCTCTATACCAGGATGTGCCAGAGGAAGGCCCTGAAAATGGTCAAAGACTCCAGCCACCCTAGTCATAGACTGTTCTCTCTGCTGCCGCACGGCAAGCGGTACCGGAGTGCCAAGTCTAGGTCCAAGAGGCTTAGCTTCTACCCCCAAGCCATAAGACTCCTGAACATCTAATCAAATGGATACCCAGACTTTTTGCATTGCCCCCACACCCCCTCTTTTACACCGCTGCTACTCTCTATGCATCTACCTACATATACATATTACCTCAAGTACAACTAATCGGTGCCCCTGCACATTGACTCTGTACCGGTACCCCCTGTTTATAGTCTCGCTATTGTTATTTTACTGCTGCTCTTTAATTACTTGTTGCTTTTATTTTGTATTCTTATTGTAATGAAACAGGCAAGGAGCAGGTCTCGAACCCTCGTCCTTCCAGCCCGAGGTCCGGCGCGCGATCGACTGTGCCGCAAAAGCATGCTCGTGCGGCAGAGTCCGGGCTTATAAAGTCAGAGTCTTTACACAACTTCTTCCTTTCAAAGAGCGCGACCTCGCGCTAGCTTGCGACTCTACGTCTTACAGGAACGCGCTCACCGGCCAAGCACACGCACTGTCGTGGATGCAAGGTCCGATCACTTCTGACACGACCCAGGGTCGTTACAATATTATTTACCTGCATTGTTGGTTAGAGGCTTGTAGTAAGCACTGTAAGGTCTACTACACCTGTTGTATTCGGCACGTTTGACTAATAAAACTTGATTTTATTTAATCACTACCGTGCATGAAATATACGTATTTTCGTAACACAAAACAATATCTCCATTTGTCCACAAGGTGGAGCCAAGTGTTCAGCAAACTGAAAGCTGTGGCTGAAACGGTACACGGTATGTGCAGAACACCGAGACATTTTATTATCTGATAGACTGGAAGTCAAGCCATAATTTGTTGACCTGAAATAACTGTCCAAATGGAAAATAATATTAAAGTAATTGTAGTTTTTCATTAGAAAATCATTAGAAAGTACCATTGTTCGTTATATGTTGACTTGACCTCTGATTGTGGCATAGGCAGTAGGTTGATGTAAAGTATCACTAGATGGCAGTAGTTAGTTAGTTCAGTCTCTGATCACAACCTGCCTGCCTGCCTGCCTGCCCTGAATTTGACCTTCACACTGGTCACTGTGGGGTTTTAGTAGGATCATTGTTATTACTAAAATTAGACCTTCATACACGTTTCTACACCCACCAGTGTGCAGTGCAAATCTTTTTAATTTGTTTTGTTGTAAAATTGTATTTTCTAACAATATAAAACATACACAAACAAAAGACAATAAACAGACTCAAACATCAATGACATCACACCTGCTCAGACCCACCTGTTCCTACCCCAACAATACACATCACGTATGTCTCGCAACCACACTCCCACTCATCCTTCATCCCCTGGACCTTTCCAGTGCTTGTAACACAATGCCATATGGCCTCAAATTACGCATTTATGTTTCTCTCTGTAGCCCAAATTTGTTCAATATTTAAATAATAGTGCATTTGATTCATCCACTGTCTTAACGATGAAGAATCAATTGAGTTACAGTTTTTACCTCAAAGTTTTTTTTCAAAATGATTGATGAGAAAAGTATGGTCCAGTCCATTGGGTATGATCCAGTCCCACCCTCATATGCCACGTCTTGAAATATGCAAATATATGGAATAAAAGTAAACTTACAATGCAAAACTGCAGTGCAGTAAAACAAATATATATATATACTGTTTGGTTATTCTACATATTGAGAGATTGGGACTATGAGGTTCTATAAAGCATTTTTGGCAACATTTAGTTATTGACACAGACTTTTTCTGTTCAATGTTCTTTACCTTTATAGTACTCTAAATACCCCCAATTCATGTTGATAAGTTCAGAAGAACACAAGATAAAGAAAATTGCTGACACCTTTCAAACTGATGAGGGTTCTGTACTTTAAAGCCAATTGTCTGAGAATCATCTTTTTGCAGATAGAACCGTATAGTCCCAAGCTCTTGATATCACTATGGCAATGGACCACAGTGGCTGAATAAATATCATGAAAATATCTTACACGTCTTCAAAAGATACATTCTATTTTTTATTTGTTAGAACATCGTAATTGGGCTCAAACCCATTCCAGTCTTTGTGGTTACACTGAAAAACTGCAGTTCAGCCCGAGTCATGCATCATTTCATAGAGACTTTCAACCTTCAGTTCGTTCTTTGATATAAATGTTTTTATTCCCTAAAGCTTTTTAACAAAGCTTAGCAATTATAAGTCAACCTGTGAGGTGTCCCGATGTCAGAGCTGAACTGAACTGACGCTGCACTTAAGGGCATACCTGCCTCACAAGCACAGATAACCATTGCAGATATCTCAATTCATTTTAGAAATATATTTTTTTTAACTACATTTAAAACAACAATTGTAGTAGTCCCTTAAATTACCAGGCAAATTCCAGCCAAAAAAAGTATACCTTCACCTTCTGCGTTATCTCAGAATCTTTTATTCAGCAAATGCATTTGCTTCAGTGTGCTTTGGCCACGGGTTTCAAAAGATGAGAGGAGTGGTATTGCCTCAGTCGGTCCACTAAATGGACTGCGCATGTGCTGTGATCCTCAAAGTATGGTTGAGATGATACTGTGGCCAATGTGGAGCGATGGCGCCACCGCACCCCCTCCAGTTAATGATATACACCAGTGGGTGTAAGCCTGGGTGTCTGCTGCAGCCTGACAGACTGACTGACCGACCGCTTGCCTGGAGAGAGGACTCTGTCTCTATCCCTCCCTGCCTCTCTGCATTCCTACCTCTCTGCCTCCCTACCTCTCTGCCTCCCTGCCTCCCTCCTTCTGCCCTTGACCTTGACTGTGAATTCTGGGATACCTTGCCACCCTGCAGTGAGCAGCCACCCTGGTATCGCCACAATCTAAACAACAGAACCAGGCAATAAAATGGGCGGAGGGGGCCTGGGATTGTGAGAGTGGGGCGGGGACAGGGATGCTTGGTGGAGGCGCGGTTGCCATAGGTACCTGTAACTGTGCCAGAAAGGAGACCGACGAATTTGCATTTATTCAAATCATGCATGAATAATTTGCTATCCAGCCCTGGAACGCAGGCAGCAAACAATGACGGTTCACACATCCGCACCCCGATTCCCTCTCCCTTCATATCCCATGGCTGTGTGGGAGAGGTGAGGAGGTTATACTGGGAGGTATGCAGGAATAAAAGCTGCTTGGAAATGCATCTGATTTGAATGTGTCAAGACAGAGGAAACATGTCTGGTTAATATCGTTTCCCACCGAATAATACAACGGCTGTGGGTGCCTTTCCGGATGAGGGTGCATTGGGTCCACTGCGCTCCCTTAAAAATGCAGTCGTATTTTGACACATGCTACATTACCAGGTATAGACATGTAGGGATACAATGCAAAATAGAGCAATGTGAAACGGCGTATTGTTAACTTTGAGCCTGTACCCAGAGCGTAGAGGCTCAGTAGAGAGGTCGAATATGGCTGCCCATCAGTGGAGACAGACAACCCTGTGGCACTGTAAAGGCATGCTGGGTAAAATCCTGTGCAGTCACTTTGATAGCCAGCCACTGTCAGGTTCAAAAGCAACGGCCACTCCTACAGTAGCTTTCATACATTCCACCGCATTAATAAACGCCTCGAAAAACATTATGGGGAACATAAATAGCCTTGTAAAGGAAGCCAGGAAAAACCTCTTAAACATCAAGAAGGACAGTGAGAAAAAAATATCAAATCAAAATGCACAAGACAATAAAGTCTCAGTCAAGAATGTGGGATAAATCCCTTCATTCATACAGGCGTTATTCTCAAGTGCTATAAGATGTCGCCTCCCCCACCTCAGCCCCAGCCCACTCTCCCTACCTCAGTCTTGTTAATTCTATAAGATACAGCATATTGCCACTTATCGGCTGGCAGCGTTGTAAAAGCACTGAGGTCACTGCATTACGGAGCTGCTGGGCTCAATACTTCCATTAGAGGGAGTGTTCAGGCTGCACTGGGCTTCACTCAATCAAATACAGCCTCCATACTGCTGTTCCAAGTGCAGGGGAGGGGTCACGCTCACAAATGGAAACTCCCTCACTGGTCTAGAACTAAGCACACATAAATCTAGTTATATACCCCCACTCACTCTCTACATTTTTATTTCTCTCTCTCTCTTTCTCTCCCTTTTTCTCTCATCTCCCTCTGTCACGCGCACATGCACACACGCAAACGCAAACACACACACACACACTTCAATAGGGCTCCTATTCCAAATTCCAACTTAAACTTGAAGCCCTTAGTGGAAGTATGTCTATTTTCATAGTAAGAATGTGAATACTAATGAAAATAAATGTAGTTCTTGAATTTGAATGTTTAATATAAATGACATTTTCCCCATAGAAGACATTTAACATGTAACTACATCTGTTTAATCCTGACATCCACTGGACTAAGAGCAAATGAGTTGCAGATCCACAGAGCCTTAAGAATGAGAAGAGAAAACAGAAAGCAAAGAGGAGACTGCAGCTGCTCCATATACTTCAATGACACTCCACCAATGGAAAACCAACACTGAGTGTACAAAACATTAGGAACACCTCCTTTTTCCATGACCGACTGATCAGGTGAATCCAGATGAAAGCTATGATCCCTTATTGATGTCACTTGTTAAATCCACTTCAGTCAGTGTAGATGAAGGGGAGGAGACAGGTTAAGGAAGGATTTTTAAGCCTTGAGACAATTGAGACATGGATTGTGTGTGTGTGCCATTCAGAGGGTGAATGGGCAAGACAAAATATTTAAGTGCCTTTGAACGGACTACGATAGTAGGTGCCAGGCGCACTGGATTGAGTGTGTCAAGAACTGCAACGCTGCTGGTTGTATATCAAGAATGGTCCACCACCCAAAGAACATCCGGTCAACTTGTCACAACTGTGGGAAGCATGGGAGTCAAAATGGGCCCGGCATCTCTATGGAACGCTTTCGACACCTTGTAGAGTCCATGGCCGACGAATTGAGGCTGTTCTGATGGGAAAAGGGGTTGCAAACCAATATTAGGATTGAGGTTGTGAAGGTTTTGAACATTCAGAGTAATGAGGAAAACACCAGTGTTTTTCCCTCCATATTTCTGATTGCGTAAAAAATGTAAAGTCCCGTTTTTAATTCAGTATTGTGCTTGAGATAAATAAATGTTGGGAAAGAAAATAACGCTTTTATTATATCATGACGCTCAGATCATTGAGGCTACTGCAGGAGTTGAGGTTAACTTCATGTCACTGCCTTTTCAAAAAGGAGGGGGAAAAGAAAACGATAAGAAAAGATGTTGGGGTGCATGGCTAGGGAATGAAAAGTTCAACACATGCTTTAGCTGTGTGGCGGTGGCGTAAAGGAAACAGAATGAGTTGAAATGCATTCATTCCCACTCGTACATTTGCTGTTGATGGAGTAGCTTTGCATCTGATCTCACTTCCCTCCTCTCCCTTCCCTCCCAGTCTCTCTCCTTTCCTTGCCAGTCTCTCCCTCCCAGTCTCTCTCCTTTCCTTGCCAGTCTCTCTCCCTTCCCTCCCAGTCTCTCTCCCTTCCCTCCCAGTCTCTCTCCTTTCCTTGCCAGTCTCTCTTCCTTCCCTCCCAGTCTCTCTCCTTTCCTTGCCAGTCTCTCTCCCTTCCCTCCCAGTCTCTCTCCTTTCCCTCCTAGTCTCTCTCCCTTCCCTCCCAGTCTCTCTCCTTTCCCTCCCAGTCTCTCTCCTTTCTCTCCCAGTCTCTCTCCCCTCCCTCCCAGTCTCTCTCCTTTCCCTCCCAGTCTCTCTCCCTTCCCTCCCAGTCTCTCTCCTTTCCATGCCAGTCTCTCTCCCTTCCCTCCCAGTCTCTCTCCTCCCTCCTCTCTCCCTTCCCCCCAGTCTCTCTCCTTTCCCTCCCAGTCTCTTTCCCTTCCCTCTCAGTCTCTCTCCTTTCCATGCCAGTCTCTCTCCCTTCCCTCCCAGTCTGTCTCCCTTCCCTCCCAGTCTCCTCCCTCCCCCCCAGTCTCTCTCCTTTCCCTCCCAGTCTCTCTCCTTTCCCTGCCAGTCTCTCTCCCTTCCCTCCCAGTCTGTCTCCCTTCCCTCCCAGTCTCTCTCCCTTCCCTCCCAGTCTCTCTCCTTTCCCTGCCAGTCTCTCTCCCTTCCCTGCCAGTCTCTCTCCTTCCCTCCCAGTCTTCCTCCCTTCCCTCCCAGTCTCTCTCCCTTCCCTCCCAGTCTCTCTCCTTTCCCTCCCAGTCTCTCTCCCTTCCCTCCCAGTCTCTCTCCTTTCCCTCCCAGTCTCTCTCCCTTCCCTCCCAGTCTCTCTCCCTTTCCTCCCAGTCTCTCTCCTTTCCCTCCCAGTCTTTCTCCTTTCCCTGCCAGTCTCTCTCCTTTCCCTCCCAGTCTCTCTCCCTTCCCTCCCAGTCTCTCTCCTTTCCCTGCCAGTCTCTCTCCTTTCCCTCACAGTCTCTCTCCCTTCCCTCCCAGTCTCTCTCCTTTCCCTCCCAGTCTCTCTCCTTTCCCTCCCAGTCTCTCTCCCTTCCCTCCCAGTCTCTCTCCTTTCCCTCCCAGTCTCTCTCCCTTCCCTCCCAGTCTCTCTCCTTTCCATGCCAGTCTCTCTCCCTTCCCTCCCAGTCTCTCTCCCTTCCCTCCCAGTCTCTTTCCTTTCCCTGCCAGTCTCTCTCCCTTCCCTCCCAGTCTCTCTCCCTTCCCTCCCAGTCTCTCTCCCTCTCTCCTTTCAGTCACTCTCCCCTCCAGACTCTACTCTACTATGAAATGTTGGTGCACCATTGTTTCCCCACATACCTCTGTGTCTCTGTTGACATGCCGTGGACACAGAGTATAGACAGAGGCGGACTCCTCAGCAATGTGTGGGGCTCTGCCCTGCCTACTGCATTAAGACGGGGCTCATTTTAAACAGCCATGTATTTTCCAAGGGGGATGGTCGGTGCGTCGGACAGACTTTGCATGAGAAAAGCCAGGGTCCTGTGAACCTTCTGCTCCCTGCGTCCACATTCAATAGCTTCATGGTTAGCATGACAAACTGTGCCTCCAAGTTCTCAGACTTTCCTGAACACACCCCCATCCCCCACTTCACACTCCCCGAGCCCCTCTTGTCCCTCTCCTGCACCCCACTTGCACCTCCTTGCACATCCTTGCAGCCTCTGGGCTGAGCTTGTTCTTTTCATTAGTTGTCTGGGCCAACAAGTCCATAGAGTTAGGGAGGTGACCCCTGAACTCAGAGCAGTCCCATAGATACAGTAGCTAGTACACAGAATTACCCCCCATGAAAATAGAAATAACAGCACAGGAAATGAAATGTATTCAGTACAACTTCACAATATAAGATTTGGGATTGTAAGAATTTAAACATTTTCAAAATCATGAGTGATAAAATGTATTCAGTAAATTAACTTGTACTATAAAAACATGAAGGAAGGAAGGAACAGAATTGTTTTCGATGGAAAGCTGTGTCCTGGTCTGGAAACAAAATAGACAGATTTTCTTGCATATGACCACAAATTGATATCAGTGTAATTTACCCTGAAGCTGGCAGTGAGTGAATCCAGGTGAAAGCTATTATCCTTTTTGATGTCACTTGTTAAATCCACTTCAAACAGTGTAGATAAAGGGGAGGTTAAAGAAGGATTTTTACGCCTTGAGACAATTGAGACATGGATTGTGTATGTGTGCCATTCAGAGGGTGAATGGGCAAGTGTTACGTTCCCCAGTTTCTGTGTTGGTGTGGGTTTGTATGTGTGTGCGTATTTCAGGAAATGGAATTCTGGATTCCTCAAGCAGCTGATTGGTCGGCCCCATCGATGATTGGAGCTCTGAACCCTCCCTCTCGTCAGGGGAAACAGCTGTCTTCAATTACCAACTCCTTCTACAGCTGGATAAAAGCCAGGGTTCCTTTGTCAGGAGTAGGGAGCATCTTTGCTATCCTGTGTTAGTTATTGGTCAGTGAAAGTTTTGTTGAAAGTGTTTTGGAGCTGCTGTTTCTGAGGTATGTGTATGCCAATAGGACTTAGTGTTTTTGATTATTGAAATGGTTCACTTTAATCGAAAAACAGTTTTATTTGTTCTGGGGGGGGGGGGAAATCACCTTGAGTGTTTAGGCAAGAGGCTTGCGGGTATACATAACCTGTAGTATTTACTGTCTATGTACACTAGGTAAGACCTGGGTGGACCACCCCATGTATTTTGGTTAGTGCACCAGGAGGTGATAAGATTAGGGAATGAGTTGGTGTGCAGGTAAGGTAGGAGAGAGGACTCTTTATCTTATACTTTTTTTGCTTTGGTTCCATCCAGCCCCTTTTCCCCACCTTACCGTGTTAAGGAATAATAAATTCCCTGTAAACTGTATTTTTCTCTGCCCCTCGTCCTTTCGTCCGAACACATACCTTTTTCGCTCCACGGGGAGTTGAGTTGTACCAGGGTGTTGCGTTCCCTCCGCCAAGAGACAAGACAAAAAAATGTAAGTGCTTTTGAACGGGGTATGGTAGTAGATGCCAGGCACACCGGTGTGTGTCAAGAACTACAACCCTGCTGGGATTTTCATGCTCAACAGTTTCCTGTGTGTATCAAGAATGGTCCACCAGCCAACTTGACACAACCGTGGGAGAAATTAGAGTCAAAATGGGCCAGCATCCCTGTGGAAGGCTTTTGACAACTGTGGAGTTCATGCCCTGACGACTTGAACCTGTTCTGAGGGCAAAATAGGGGGTGCAACTAAATATTAGGAAGGTATGTTCAACTCAATGTTTAGTATACGCAGTGTTAATAAATATATATACACAATTACTGTGCGAGGCACTTCATAATGAGTCCATTGTGTGGTGTTTTAAATAGCAGTTTTGATAAAGACTACAAAGGTTTGTACAGATGCCAGTCTGTTTGTCGTGAACATGGGACATTTTGCAGGGAAGGAAATCACTTTTCTGTGAGCACGTATTCACATGAGGAGCACGTATCCTGCACTCAAAAGTTGCCGTCTAGAACCAAAAAGGGTTCCTTGGCTGTCCACAGAACCATTTGAAGAACACTTCTATTGGGAAGGCCAAAAAACTATTTTGATTCTATCAGTGCACTAAAAACTAAACACACACAAATACCCTGGCTGGGCAGAATGGGATAACGTCCCCTAAAGAACCAGGGCCTCTCCTCTATTCTGTAATGATAAACATGACAGTGTCATTTTATCTGTGAAACCACAATACACTGTGGCTATTATGCCAACATCTCATGGCTTAAAAAAACAGCTACATGGTTGTATAATGTGTCAATTCAACTTGAAAATGATACAACACACAACCCCCCCCCCCCCCCCCCCACACACACACACACACACAAAAAAAACTTTACTTTGAAACAGATGAAGTACATGTGGTGTTAGTAATTGATAACTGACATTGATTGTCACAGTAGAGAGAATGATCTGTTTCCTTACAATGTAATTTTGTAATTAGATTATTCTTTAATTCCTCTGGTTAATTCATTATTCCATGTTTATATTCATACAGTTTTAAAGGGATCCTGCAAAAAACATGTTGCTTTATTATACATGTACAGAGATCAGTCATGTGAGCATGTGTTGCTAATTCAACCAATCAGAGGCAGGTGTACAAAGAAAATGGAGGCTCAAAATTAGCACTTATTATCCAAACAGAAATACACAGGAAACATGGCATGACCCATATCTAAGGCAACAACATGTGGCAATTGGAAACTGTTAATTCACTTTTCTGAGATATACACATTTGTATTTGAGGAGCATTATGACATACATTTAGATGTGATGCATTTCATACTCATAAACTTCATGAATATACATTTTGAAAATATTTAATAGTATATTTTTCAGTCAAAATTAAAGGAATTTTCTGTACCTGAACATTTAGCCTCCTTTTCCCTCCAATAGTCTGAATATAGCATACATGATTCCTTGTAATACTCTGAATATAGCATACATTATTCCTTTTAATACTCTGAATATAGCATACATGATTCCTTTTAATACTCTGAATATAGCATACATGATTCCTTTTAATACTCTGAATATCGCGTACATGATTCCTTTTAATACTCTGAATATAGCATACATGATTCCTTTTAATACTCTGAATATAGCATACATGATTCCAATAAAAAAGAGGAATTGCCGTTCATGTTGAATAATATTTAATCTAATCATTGATAGGATCTTGTAAAAAAAGACTTATGTTAAAGGAAATTGTTAAATAAAATTCCCTGTGTTATTCTTTTGACTCTTATTTGCTGTAACTGGTAATGAATGACATAGGCATGCATTGTATACTGCTCTGTCATTGTAAAGGTCCTTTGTGTCAGTAATGTTTGGGGTTGTTAGGCACCACACTTTGCCTACAAACAAACTACCACTACTAACTGACCAACAGTGCCTCAATTAAAGGACAATGGCCGACCTCTATCCCTTTGATTAGAGTCTATAGGACTCTACTTTTACTTTCCTACAGGGAGGAACTTATTGCTGTCATAGAATGTCATTCTTGTGTCAGTAGCAGCTATAGGATCAGTGCATATGATACACCATAGTAAATGGGAAAATAATGGGGAAATTAATTCAAATAGAATACAACATTTGGTTGAGTAGATTTCGTTCACAGGGGTTGTCTGGTCGCACATTTTGCGGTCCAGGTAGGTGAAATTCATAGAAAAAAAATAGAGAATTATGGAATTTAGATTTTTCCACATTAGGGAGATATGACTCACAATAAATGTTAAAACAACTCAAACATACAGCAATTGTAATCCAGGGACAGACATCAACGTTGGGTCTTTGTGGTATAAGTAATTTGCAGACTTTGCACGGCAAAAACCTCTGGAGTGTTTAGTGTAACTGTGGCGTCACTGAAATGTACCGTTCATCTGAATATAACACATGAAATACATTTAAGCCATTTACTGGTCCAACGCTCTTAACTGCTAGGCAACCTGCCATCCCTTACAATAAACAAATAGGCCTAAAGGTTTTCTAGAACCATAGTCAAAATATCTTGAATATACTTCAATAAAATAGTTGACTCCCCTTAAAGTTTGCCAACATCCACTTTATCACTAGATGGAAAATAAAACCTGTTGCCAAGAGACCTCAGAACTATAGTGGATAGTGTTGACCTAGGGTTGAGTTTTAATTCCCTCACCATGTGACGCGATACAGCAAATGCCAAAACAGTGCAGAAAGTATTCAGACCCTTTGACTATTTCCACATTTTGTTACGTTACAGCCTTATTCTAAAATTGATTAAATGGTATTAGGTGCAGAGC
This sequence comes from Oncorhynchus clarkii lewisi, assembly GCF_045791955.1. Lineage (NCBI taxonomy): Eukaryota > Metazoa > Chordata > Actinopteri > Salmoniformes > Salmonidae > Oncorhynchus > Oncorhynchus clarkii. The sequence goes on along the minus strand of NC_092151.1, from coordinate 60,897,573 downwards.
CCCTACACACAATACCCCATAATGACAAAGCAAAAACAATTTTTTAGAAAAGTTTGCAAATTGAATACAAATTTATAAAACGGTATTCAGACCCTTTCCTCAGTACTTTGTTGACGCATCTTTGGCAGCGATTACAGCCTTGAGTCTTCTTGGGTATGGCACTACAAAATTGGCACACCTGTATTTGGGGAGTTTCTCCCATTCTTCTCTGCAGATCCCTTCAAGCTCTGTCAGGTTGGATAAGGATCGTCGATGCACAGAAATGTTCAGGTCTCTCCAGAGATGTTAGATCAGGTTCAAGTCTGGGCTCTGGCTGAGCCACTCAAAGACATTCAGAGACTTGTCCCAAAGGCACTCCTGTGTTGTCTTGGCTGTGTGCTTAGGGTTGATGTCCTGTTGGAAGGTGAACATTTGCCCAGTCTGAGGTCCTGAGCGTTCTGGAGCAAGTTTTCATCAAGGATCTCTCTGTACTTTGCTCCATTCATCTTTCCCTCAATCATGACTAGTCTCCCAGTCCCTGCAGCTGAAAAACATCCCACAGCATGATGCTGCCACCACCATGCTTCACCGTAAGGATTGTGCCAGGTTGTGCCTAAACGATACCATAACCACCATAGATAAAAGACAGTACTGTGCAGCCATCTTCATCGACCTGGCCAAGGCTTTTGACTCTGTCAATCACCGTATTCTTATCGGCAGACTCAGCAGCCTTGGTTTCTCTAATGACTGCCTTGCCTGGTTCACTAACTACTTCTCAGATAGAGTTCAGTGTGTCAACTCAGAGGGCCTGTTGTCTGGACCACTGGCAGTCTCTATGGGGGTGCCACAGGGTTCAAATATCGGGCCGACTCTTTTTTCTGTATATATCAATGATGTCGCTCTTGCTGCGGGTGATTACTTGATCCACCTCTACGCAGACTACACTTTTCTGTATACATCTGGCCCTTCAATGGACACTGTTTTAACAAACCTCCAAACGAGCTTCAACACCATACAACACTCCTTCCGTGGCATCCAACTGCTCTTAAGTGCTAGTTAAACGAAATGCATTCTCTTCAACCGATCGCTGGCGCACCCGCCTGCCCGACTAGCATCACTACTCTGGACGGTTCTGACTTAGAATATGTAGACAACTATAAATACCTAGGTGTCTAGCTAGACTGTAAACTCTCCTTCCTGACTCACATTAAGCATCTCCAATACAAAGTTAAGTCTAGAATCGGCTTCCTATTTCACAACAAAGCATCCTTCACTCATGCTGCCAAACATACCCTCGTAAAACGGATTATCCTACCGATCCTTGACTTGGGCAATGTCATTTACAAAATAGCCTCCAACACTCTACTCTGTGATAGACTGAATTGGATTCAGTCTATCACAGTGCCATCCCATTTTGTCACCAAAGCCCCATATACTACCCACCACTGCGACCTGTATGCTCTCGTTGGCTGGTCCTCGCTACATATTCGTCGCCAAACCCACTGGCTCCAGGTCATCTATAAGTCTTTGCTAGGTAAAGCTCTGCCTTATCTCAGCTCACTGGTCACCATAGCAACACCCACCCGTAGCACGTGCTCCAGAAGGTATATTTCACTGGTCATCCCCAAAGCCAACACCTCCTTTGGCCCCCTTTCCTTCCAGTTCTCTGCTGCCAATGACTGGAACCAATTGCAAAAATCACTGAAGTTGGACACATATCTCCCTCACTAACTTTAAGCGTCAGCTGTCAGAGCAGCTCAGTCAGATAGCTGCAGCTGTACACAGCCCATCTGTAAATAGCCCATCCAACCAACCAACTACCTACCTCATCCCCATATTTGTTTTTATTTTTTCTGCATAACAGTATTTCTACTTGCACATCCTCATCTGCACACATATCACTCCAGTGTTAATTTCTAAATTGTAATTACTTCACCACTATTGGCCTATTTATTGACTTACCTCCTTACTTAATTTGCACACACTGTATACAGATTTTTCTATTGTGTTATTGACTGTACAGTACGTTTGTTTATCCCATTGGTAACTGTGTTGTTTTTGTCGCACTGCTTTGCTTTATCTTGGCCAGGTCGCAGTTGTAAATGAGAACTTGTTCTCAGCTGGCCTCCCTGGTTAAATAAAGGTGAAATAAAAAATAAAAAAGGTTTCCGCCAGACGTGACGCTTGGCATCCAGAGAATCTTGTTTCTCCTGGTCTGAGAGTCCTTTTGGTGCCTTTTGGCAAACTCCAAGCGTGCTGTTATGTGCCTTTTACTGAGGAGTGACTTCCGTCTGGCCACTCTAACATAAAGTCTGATTGGTGGAGTGCTACAGAGATGGTTGTCCTTCTGGAAGGTTCTCCCATCTCCACAGATGAACTCTGGAGCTCTGTCAGAGTGGCCATCAGTTCACACAATTCTGTCTCAGAGCTCTATGGACAATTCCTTTGACCTCACGGCTTGGTTTTTGCTCTGACATGCACTGTCAACTGTGGGACCTTATTTAGACAAGTGTGTGCCTTTCCAAATCATGTCCAATCAATTGAATTTACCAAGTTGTAGAAACAAGGATGATCAATGGAAACAGGATGGACCTGAGCTCAATTTCGAGTCTCATTTCAAAGGGTCTGAATTCTTGCGTAAATAAGGTATTTCTGCTTTTTCGTTTTTATACATTTGCAAAACATTCTAAAAACCTGTTTTCACTTTGTCATTATGGGGTATTGTGTGTAGATTGACGAGGAAAAACATTTATTTGACCTATTTTAGAATAAGGCTGTAACGTAAAACAATTTGGAAAAAGGCAAGAGGTCTAAATACTTTCTGAGTGTTTTTCACGTTTGGCCTGATGACCCCTTTTTGGCTCTCAGGACAGCGACATTGAGAAGCCTGGCCAAACTCCCAATGGTAGTCTGGACAGAAGATAGGGTGAGGTCTGCCCAGTTTGTGTGTGTTTCAACCCAGGGAGGGGGTCACTCCTATAATCTCCAGAGCAGTGTTTAAGAAAGTGTCTTGTACGGTTGGGTTTATCCCTGGTGAGAGTGAGGGAATCTGTCCAGCTCAATAAGCATGTATATCAGGCCATCTCACAGCTCACTGGACTCTCCCTGGGTGGGCTCTGGTCAATACCACCACTGCTGACTGGCCGGGCAGAATGGGATAATCTCCTCCTTTCTTTCAGGCCAGGGCCCAGGGCCTCCCCTCCTGGCTTGGCCCTAATTTCAGGTCATTACCAGTCAGGGCGAGGCAGGGGCTAGGCGGGCAGCCCAGTGCAGGGAACAGAGAGCCCATTTCAGCCAGAGCACTGAAGCGCACTGGGGGTTTTGGGGCATCGCATGAACCGGCTGTTGTGGGAAAACAATAGAAGGCGTGATCACCAAAAAACAAGGCCTGTGTGTGGCTCCTTCTTCCGCTCCAGCAGCTTCCTTCCACACCCCCTTTGCTCTCATACACAGGGACCTAATTGGCACCAAAGACGTAGGCCACTTGGTTTAACTTTCTCCTTTCTGGTCCTTCAGGATAACTCTGAGATGATCTGAATAGCTGTTGCAAATGTTGGACCTCCTGTGTGAAATTACCCATGTTCATATTGTATACAGATGTAGGATCTTAATTTGATCACTCTTTTGTTCATGAGAATTTTCCTGCACTGCTTCTAAAGTTTGTAGTTTCCACTTTGATTTTACCTAACATTACACGTATCAACCCCTACAAAAATGTTGTGTTCAATTATAATCCACATAATCATTTCCTGTTGCTGCAGCATTATTTTCTTGCTGTAGCAAACTGTCTCAAATTAAAATCCTACATCGGTACCTACAATATGGTCAATTTCATTTGATTAATTTAAATGGAAAAACTAAAATAAAACTACTGAGGCAGCTTTTCTTTTTTCAATTACGTTCACTTTATTTTAATTTTTTTACCACAAGACTCTGAAAACATGCAGCAGTCTTTAATTTTTTACATAAAAAATAGTTATTACGATCAATGATATGAAAATTGTAGGTAAGAGAATGAAGCTGCAGTGCAAACACATACAAAGACTTGAGCAAATCAAGGATTTTACATTTAAAAGCTTTACTCTGAAATAGAAACGGGCAAAGGATCCCTTGGGATCTCAACCAATATCCCCCTAAAATTGGTTTCAAAATCTTTCATTAAGAACTAATGAAACTATTCAAAAAAATGTATTACTTTTCAACCACCACTTATAAATGTACCTTTCCCTTGTTAAGACTCCTACTTACCTGACCACACAAACACTTGGTGATAATCAGTAGATTGGAGAACTGAATCCTCTTGACTGTGGTGGGGTATTTCTATTGACCTTTATTACAGTAAACGGCTTTAATTCTCTGTGTGTCTGGTTTGGTTTGCACGGGACATGATGCGTGATGCTTCCACTGCATCTCCATTGTAACCTCAGCATCTGAGAAGACACAAGACAACATAAAAGGCTGATTAGGACAATGAAAGGATCTACAAGGTCTGACAGGTTAAAGATGAGGAAGCACTATCTGACCTTAGATCATGTACACGCGTGCAGTGTCAGCCTAGCCCTAGATGGCGCTGTCTTGTGTGGTGTATCTCTGTCTCCTTCCCTCCCCAGCCACGCTGTGTTGTTGTTTACTACCGGTTGGGGGGATGTGTGTTTATTTGCCGTCTGTATCAGCGTTGAGGGTGACCCCTGAGCTTGCAGACAGTCAGGGGTCAGAGTAGGGCCTGTCTGGGCAAACCGGCTGACCCCCAGCGCCTGCAGCCTATAGGGGGAGGGCCCCCCCCCCCCCCCAGACCAATATTACCTCTGGGAATAGGATCCAGACACAAACACAAACACAATGACCCAAATCCCTGCTCCCAAACACACACACACACTCGTCTTAGACATTAGTCCCTGCATGGTCATAAACTGATGTCACGATAGCTTACGATAGCCTACGCTGCATAGGAGGATGGAGGGAGGATGCTGAGTCTGGGACAGTCATCTAATTATCATTCAGCTCTATGACGAGACTGCATGTGGGGGTTCTATTTGGGCTCTTAACCTTTGGTAGAAATTATCTGATGTAACGCTGATGTAACACCATTGAAACATACTGCCAGATATCTAGTTTCAGTATAAAAATAGTTTTTCAGTATAATGACAACAAGAGAGCAGAGGACCAAACAGATACAGGACATCTAATCACAAACTCACCAGACCCTTTATAAAATAAAAAATAACCAAATAACCAATACGTTCCCCGTAACGAGTAAATGGTCAAGGCACTTACACGGAACTGAGCTGAGCTCAACCCAAAATAGTCCTATGGTGTTAATACCACAAAACCTCCTTTTATTAGCAGAACATCTGTGGGGGTCTGGAGAGGAGAAGAGGCTCTGCCGGTGATTAAAGCCCAACCAGGAGATCCTAGATCCCAGACAGACGTCAACAATAACCTAGCTGGTCTGGTCTGGTGGAGCAGAAGGCCTGGCTGATTTATCAGGGTATTATACAGTGGAGGCTATAGAGGAGACACTGGGGGTGGGGAGGAAGGGGAGATAGGGGGCAGGGGTGACATGGGAGGAAATATGTGGCAGGGGAGGCAGGGGTGTGGGGGTAGGGGAGAGAGGGAGAAGGAAGAGACAGGGGGGCAGGGGAGGGAGGAGAGGCAGTGTGGGGGAGTTGGAGGGACCAGCTTGGGAGACAGCCGGTGTGGCGCACCCCAACCTGCTGACTGCACGGAGACACCAGCCTAATTTATGCATAGTTTGGCTGAGGGGTGGAGGGTGTCTAGGAGCCCCTCAATAGCCCTGGGTGGTGGCTGAGGCTGAGGGTGCATCTATGGAGCTAGAGGGGGTTGGGGTGGAGGTGTATTTTGGGGGGAGATGGGAGAGGGAGAAGGAGGGGGGGGGGGGGGGGGGGGGGGGGCTTGCTCGGCTCTATGCTCAATGCAGCCTGTCTATCTGATGTCCCATTAAGGTTTGGGACAGGCCAGGGCTGAAGAGCTGGATGGGGGGGCTTGCTGGGCTCCATGCTCAGTGCAGCCTGTCTGTCTGATGTCCCATTAAGGTTTGGGACAGGCTGGGGTTGAGGGGCTGGAGGGGGGAACGTATTGTTCAACCCCCCCGTTAGACTGCTGCTCAGCTCTGCCCCATTAGAACAGAAGGCCTGTCTGCTCTGTTGCATACTAATTCTGCATCCCCACAACAGCCATGAATACAAGCTAGTTGCGAGGCTCGCGTGAGAAGAAGGGTGCATTGAGAAAAAGGCAGCCGGCTCAGTGAAAAAGGCTCTGCAGATGGAGAGAGTGGCATATGCTGGATGTGTGTGAGTGCAGCTGGGCTGTTGGCCTTGGGCCTGTGGTGTGAGCCTGGTTGTTGCAGTGTGGACGAGGGCTAGATGATGGTTGAGTGTGGTGATGTGGTCAGACAGTTTAACGACTGTTCTCAGCCATGGACATGCCACACAGATAGGGCTGACATATTGCTCCAGATGTACACACAGCATATGACATGTGAAATGTCCACGTAAGTGTGATACATGGTGGGATGCCTCTGAAAGAGAATGTATGGTCCTACAACAACAAAAAAACAAAACTGAAAATGAGACTGGAAAATACTCTGATATACTCTACAGTACACCAATACTATATACACTATATGTGCAAAAGTATGTGGACACCCCTTCAAATGAGTGGATTCTGATATTTCAGACATACCAATTGCTGACAAGTGTATAAGATTTTCAACGTGGCACTGTCATAGGATGCCACATTTCCAACAAGTCAGTTGGTCAAATTTCTGCCCTGCTATAGCTGTCCCGAGCCAACTGTAAGTGCTGTTATTGTGAAGTGGAAACGTCTAGGAGCAACAACGGCTCAGCCGCGAAGTGGTAGGTCACACAAGCTCACAGAACGGGACGGCCGAGTGCTGAAGCGTGTAACGTGTAAAAATCGTCTGTCCTCGGTTGCAACAGTCACTACCAAGTTCCAAACTGCCTATGGAAGCATGTCAGCACAATAACTGTTAATCGGGAGCATCATGAAATGGGTTTCCATGGCCGAGCAGTCACACACAAGCCTTCGATCACCATGCTCAATGCCAAGCATCGGCTGGAGTGGTGTAAAGTTCGCCGCCATTGGACTCTGGAGCAGTGGAAATGTGTTCTCTGGAGAGATGAATCACGCTTCAGCACCTGGCAGTCCGACGGCTACCTGCCCGAATGCATAGTGGCAAGTGTAAAGTTTGGTGGAGGATAAATAATGGCCTGGGGCTGTTTTTCATGGTTCAGGTTGGTTCCAGTGAAGGGAAATCTTAACGCTACAGCAAACAATGACGTTCTAGACGATTCTATGCTTCCAAATTTGTGGCAGCAGTTTTGGTAAGGCCCTTTCCTGTTTCAGCATGACAATGCCCCCGTTCACAAAGCGAGGTCCATACAGAAATGTTTGTCGAGATCGGTGTGGAAGAACTTGACTGGCCTGCACAGAGCCCTGACCTGAACCCTATCGAACACCTTTGGGATGAATTGGAATACCGACTGCGAGCCAGGCCTAATCCCCCAGCATCAGTGTCAATCTCACTAATGCTCTTGTGACTGGATGGAAGAAAGTCCCAGCAGAAATGTTCCAACATCTAGTGAAAAGCCTTTCCAGAAGAGTGGAGGCTGTTATAGCAGCAAAGGGGGGACAAACTCCATATTAATGACCATGACTTTGGAATGAGATGTTCAACGAGCAGGTAGGTGTCCACATACTTTTAGTCATGTAGTTTAAGTTGTCTCATTTCAAAATGTTGATTGGTAAATGTATTCAATCCCTCAAGTATCAACATTCAATTTAGATCAAATCTTACTTTTTTTTTCATGCATATCAATATTTTCATTGTTAAAACTGTTGTAGCAGCAGAAAGGGCTGTTGTCTGATGACATCATCATGGTAACTACCAGCAGTGGGTTTAGAGGAGCAACATAAAGCCTTTCACTGAGGCTATTCTGAGGCTGCTCCTGGGCTGTGGGAGCTTTGTCTCTGGTCCGGGTAGGCCACAGAGGGCCTGAGAGGAGAGAGGAAATATAGAGAGAGTGAACAAGAGAGTGAAGCAAGACGGGTAGAGAGAGAGTTTGGGCAGGCCTGACTGACAGAAACCTGGTGAAACCTGGAGTAGTGTGTCCGTCCAGTCCGTCCCAACAAAGACGTAAGCCCTCATTAAAAATACATGTCATTGGATCACACTTCGCATGAATCGTGTGATTTTCCCTCCGCCATAAGGGACCATGACTGAGTGGTGAATGGGGGCCAGGGAGAGCTGGGCCAATAGAGCCCCATGCTGAGTCCCCATGGGAACCAGCCCCTCACCGAGGGGGGCTCATTTAACCATTGTTCCTCTCTTAACACAGCTTTTTAAAATGCCTCTTTATGGACTCAGCAAAGCAAACTTCAGCCCATGTCCCCGCAGCCATAGGGAGAAAGTGTCAGAAGGAGAGTGAGGGGGACAGAGGAAAGAGGCAAAAGAGGAGCGTGAAAAAAAGAAAGTAAAGTTGTAAGCGAGAAAGTTAAAAAGAAAGTATAAAATATGTTAAGATTATTCTCTTAACCCCGATCAAAAACAAACTACTGTCAGTGGACTGCCTCATAGTACAACTTTAGGATTTCCATTTTTCCCGCATCTACCTATTGAACATAATACAAATCATTTCAAATCCCCCAGCAGCCACATCGTATAGTACTGGTTCTTAGGTCACGTGACCTTCATTTTTAATATATTGTATGCAGGGCTCCCTTGTGATAGAGACCTTGGTCTCAATGGGACTCCCTGTGAAAATAAAGGTAACCAAAATATATACAACAATGATCCTCTGATTACCTTGGGGATGAGGTTTACAGTATCTGTGATATCAAACCCAAGACATTCGCCAAGCAGCAGTCACAGTGACTGTCTGTGATACAGTCAGCACTGGCTCATGTCCTCTCAGGACTGTGGAACTCCTACAGTACAGCAGACACTATAGGAACACCAGCGTCAACCTGCAGTATGTCATCCTTCAGTGGAAACAACAGACTTGTCTCCTATACAATACGGCTGCTGAACAGAGTCTTAGTCAGTCTCACAGGGCAGCCAGGATAACAGTGAAATGAATAACAATGAACTGGCTCACAGTGAAGTTCACAACGGTAGAGATGATGGGGAGAACAGCAAGCATAGCAGAGAGGGAAAGTGTATGTGTACTGTATGTGAGATGTGTTGATGCACTCAGGAATATCTCAATATGAATACCAAACTGCACTCTAGAGAGGAGCCCCCACAAACATGTAAATGCTCACGCCTCCCTCCTCTCCCTCTCCCCGTCTCCCTACGCTCGCTGAGTGAGGACCCCCTGATTTTATCTGTAGCTGTCTGCTGTGTGCCTGATGAAAAAGCAGAGTGACACAGGGTTGCTACGCCAAAGGCCCATTAGCAAATCACAGTCCAATATAAACATAGTGTTTAACAGGGGTTTCTATGCCTTTTTGGCAGGGGTCCACCTCATAGCCGCTAGCATTAACAGCAATCTAACACAAGCCCAGACAGTTTTAGCCTAGTGTGGAAACACCTTCCTCCCAGCCTCAGCCTGGTCCATGCAGCCAGCCGAGCTGATGGTCTTTGGGCAACACATTAATCTGAATACATTTACATAGAGATTGTGCTACGTTGGCAGAGGCTGGCCACTGCTGAGAATGCACCATCCAAGTCCTCGTGCAAAAAATCACAATGATTGAAATAGAAAAAAAAGGTGGTGAGATGAGGATGCAGGCTTTATATTGCAGGGAGGAAGAGGAGGCAGTTGCTGGGGATTGTCAAATAAGCCGGGCTCCCAATGTGCCCATGTTCCCTCTTCGCTAATGACATCAGTGGCAGATGGGGGAGACTGGGGCACAGGCAAGCACAGCTCAGACACACGATAGCACAGAGACACAGACTGAACAAAGACACTTTTACTGCCTGCGAGGCTGACACCAGCTGGGCACTCTGCAGCAAGATATACTGAGAGACAACATTGGACAAGGAACAAGCATCAATGTGAACACACATGTACCCACAGACACAATCAGACCTTCATCAGCATACAGCATAAGCCCTGAAGAACTCACACACTATCCATCACCTAAAAGTTATATATATATATACACACTGCTCAAAAAAATAAAGGGAACACTAAAATAACACATCCTAGATCTGAATGAATGAAATATTCTTATTAAATACTTTTTTCTTTACATAGTTGAATGTGCTGACAACAAAATCACACAAAAATTATCAATGGAAATCAAATTTATCAACCCATGGAGGTCTGGATTTGGAGTCACAATCAAAATTAAAGTGGAAAACCACACTACAGGCTGATCCAACTTTGATGTGATGTCCTTAAAACAAGTCAAAATTAGGCTCAGTAGTGTTCGTGGCCTCCACGTGCCTGTATGACCTCCCTACAACGCCTGGACATGCTCCTGATGAGGTGGCAGATGGTCTCCTGAGGGATCTCCTCCCAGACCTGGACTAAAGCATCCGCCAACTCCTGGACAGTCTGTGGTGCAACGTGGCGTTGGTGGATGGAGCGAGACATGATGTCCCAGATGTGTTCAATTGGATTCAGGTCTGGGGAATGGGCGGGCCAGTCCATAGCATCAATGCTTTCCTCTTGCAGGAACTGCTGACACACTCCAGCCACATGAGGTCTAGCATTGTCTTGCATTAGGAGGAACCCAGGGCCAACCGCACCGGCATATGGTCTCACTAGGGGTCTGAGGATCTCATCTCGGTACCTAATGGCAGTCAGGCTACCTCTGGCGAGCACATGGAGGGCTGTGCGGCCCCCCAAAGAAATGACACCCCACACCATGACTGACCGGTCAAACCGGTCATGCTGGAGGATGTTGCAGGCAGAAGAACGTTCTCCACGGCGTCTCCAAAATCTGTCACGTCTGTCACATGTGAATTTGCCAATCTTGGTGTTCTCTGGCAAATGCCAAACGTCCTGCACGGTGTTGGGCTGTAAAGCACAATCCCCACCTGTGGACGTCAGGCCCTCATACCACCCTCATGGAGTCTGTTTCTGACCGTTTGAGCAGACACATGCACATTTGTGGCCTGCTGGAGGTCATTTTGCAGGGCTCTGGCAGTGCTCCTCCTGCTCCTCCTTGCACAAAGGCGGAGGTAGCGGTCCTGCTGCTGGGTTGTTGCCCTCCTACGGCCTCCTCCACGTCTCCTGATGTACTGTCCTGTCTCCTGGTGGCGCCTCCATGCTCTGGACACTACGCTGACAGACACAGCAAACCTTCTTGCCACAGCTCGCATTGATGTGCCATCATGGATGAGCTGCACTATCTGAGCCACTTGTGTGGGTTGTAGACTCCGTCTCATGCTACCACTAGAGTGAAAGCACCGCCAGCATTCAAAAGTGACCAAAACATCAGCCAGGAAGCATAGGAACTGAGAAGTGGTCTGTGGTCACCACCTGCAGAACCACTCCTTTATTGGGGGTGTCTTGCTAATTGCCTATAATTTCCACCTGTTGTCTATTCCATTTGCACAACAGCATGTGAAATGTATTGTCAATCAGTGTTGCTTCCTAAGTGGACAGTTTGATTTCACAGAAATGTGATTGACTTGGAATTACATTGTGTTGTTTAAGTGTTCCCTTCATTTTTTTGAGCAGTATATATATATATATATATATACACACACATGCACACACATCTGACGAGACACAACTGCTTTATCTCTCGCATCGTTGATAAACAAATATAGGCAGCCATCTAGCTTTGCCAGCCAAAAATGGCTGCTACCTCAAGAATAACAACAAGAAGCAGCAGCAGCAACTTCATGTTAGCTGATATGACTGAATATACATCTTTGTGACCTGAACCAATGCCAATACAAGAGAGGCCTATAGGAGGTTGGTGGGAGTAGCTATAGGAGGACAGGCTCATTGTAATGGCTGAAATGGAATAAATGGAACGGAGTCCAACGTGGTTTCCATGCCATTCCATAGAGTCCATTCCAGCTATTACAACGAGCCCGTCCTCCAATAGCTCCTCCCACCAGCCTCCACTGGAGTAAACGGAAAAAACTAGTAGCATATTACCAACGTATCATGACGTCAAACAACCATTTCTTGTGATGTAGTAATCTTATGTTCAAATCTACTTCATTCCAAGTTATACATATTTTCCCCAGCAGTTAAAAGGGTAAGTGTGTTTGTAGAATGGATTAAATATACTTGGCAAGGAAAATAAGTCTCGATTAGAATCAGCAAATTGGACACTGAACTTTACCCAACTCACCTCAGAACATCAACGTAAAGCAATATTATTCACTAATCGCTCTGCTAAGCATTTACCATACAAGAAAACATGCAAACAAGAAACGGGTTGCATCTTCTGTTTTGGTATACAGCACAACTTGCCATGCTGGATAAGAAGGACTTGAGAGAGAGAGAGGGGGAACGAGGAGAGAGTGGGGAGAGGAAGGGTTCAGCAGGGACGAAGCTCAATGTGTGAGACTGTGTGTGTGTGTCAACCCCAGCTGAGCAGACATTTTGTTGACATGCTGATAGGGATTTAAGCAGTGGGAGGGTGGGTGGCAGACCAAGGTGAGAGAATGACGGGAGAAAGGAAGCGTTGCATGGTGGGGGGGGGACCGGTTAGGGGGCGAGAGAGAGGGGCTGACAAACGTGCCGTTACTAAGCTTGATTTCAGCGTGAGTTGAGACGATTAGGGCCGGGGAGAGGAGGAAAGGATAGGGGAGGAGAGGAGGGGGGGAGAGGATGGGGGAGGAGAGGAGGGGGTACGGTTCCTCCAGAGGAAAGAACAGGGGGACAGGTCTATTGATGAAGTGATGGGTGAGAAGTGGCTCTCTTTCAGTCCGGCTAATAAAGCAGAAGCCTATGTGAATAATGGTATCTACCACAGGGTGGCTAGGCGCTCGTGTCTTCAGTTCCCCGTCAACCACTTTCTCTGACAAACATCTCATGAGATAAAGTCCCTCCTCTTAAAGGGAGATAATTGTTTATACTGCTGCAGGGTAGTGATACTATACTGTGTGTGTGCACGGTGCTGCACACCTTGTGCACCATTATGCAATGAAAGGGTATCTGAACATTTCTAATAAATGCTATTTATTATTTAACCCTTTCTCAGTGATTTACTGCTTCAAATGTCATGTCTCAAATTTCAAAGTGACATTAAACGCTGATTGTCTTACCAACATGGCATAATACGTGGTCATTAAGGATCATTACAAAAAAAAGAAAAGGTCCCCAAAATAGATCCATACAACTGAATCAAAATGATTTTCACAATACCACCTATTTTCAGATTCAATTATCATATGCTAACCGACATCAGTGTGTGTCTGCTAATGCAGTGATACCGACTAAAACAGCCGCATCCTAATCTGTGGACAACCTCAGTTTGATTGTGGACCAGCCACGTACACCGAGACGGCAAGCCAAAAGGGACATGCTCTGTCTCTGTCTCTACCAGACTGGGGGAGGTGGAGGTCTGGGGGAGGGGGTCCCCGGGAGGCAATAAGTAGCAGCTTATAAAATAAGCAAACACATTTGATGCAGCACCCAAACAGGCCAGTCTGCACAGCAGACGACATCCCTCCTCTGACCTTGACCCTTAGGGTCTTTCTTCACCTGCTCCTGAATGGAAGTCAGTGCAGCTGGGCAGTCTAGCCATTTGCCTGACTGGATTTACCATCCCCATTTTCACCCCGTTCCCACGCTTGGTTACCATCCCCCTTTTTGGGGTTGCTCCGAGCCTAAATGGTCAAATATAATATTGATGTGGCGCATTGTGACTGGCTGTCAGTAGGCTGAGTGTCTTGGTGACCACCATCTCTGCTGCCTCCGAGAGTTTGGAGGTGTGGTGGCTCTATACGTTTCAGCGAAATCATCAAACAGGTTCTTTCTATTTACCAGCAAAAAAAAAATCCTTTCTTTCACACTATTCTTCCCCTTGGCTTTAGGTTTCACCCTCCCATCACACCACCAGAAGTACCAGAAGTACCAGTTATTTCAGCTCATTCTCTTTCTCCACAACGCACTCCTCTCAACGTCCCCCTTTCTTCGAAAGAGTATAGAGAGGGAAGTCTGTGAATACTGTTTGTTGAGTTGAGCTTTGTGTGTTCCACGGATGCTGGCTAGTGTTTTGAGGTGGCCCTTTCCTGCAGTCAAATGACCTAGTGGCCTCATGGGTGGAATGTTATTCATATTTTTTATAATTTCATCATTAATAAACATTGTTTCAAAAAACCTGCCAAAAATCCATTGTTTCTATGTCAAACGGATTTGTTATACTTCAGTCTTCTGTAATGTATATAAAGTGTAATATTGGGATGAAAGCTCAACATTGAACACATTTCAACTCTATATCTGACATGGTACAATTACAAGGTGTCTTCTTTTTTTTAAGAACGTAACCATGTGTGTGAGGTGTATACTTTTGTTTCAAAGCAGATTGGTTGAAGACTACCGAGAAACACTCTGTATGACCCTGATTTAACCCACTGCAATAAATGGTTAAGCAACGTGTTGGGCTGTAAGGTGTGTTTGGTGCTGATCTGCGTGTGTTGGGCTGTAAGGTGTGTTTGTTGCTGATCTGCGTGTGTTGGGCTGTAAGGTGTGTTTGGTGCTGATCTGCGTGTGTTGGGCTGTAAGGTGTGTTTGGTGCTGATCTGCGTGTGTTGGGCTGTAAGGTGTGTTTGGTGCTGATCTGCGTGTGTTGGGCTGTAAGGTGTGTTTGGTGCTGATCTGCGTGTGTTAAGCTGTGGTGTGTGTATGTTTGGTGCTGATTGGTGTGTGTTAAGCTGTGGTGTGTGTATGTTTGGTGCTGATCAGTGTGTGTTAAGCTGTGGTGTGTGTATGTTTGGTGCTGATCAGTGTGTGTTGTGTTGCGGGGTTGAGAACACCGCCTCAGCCCCTCACATTTTCATTATGGTCCAAATCGCAGGCCTGTACTGAGCTTGGCCTCTGCCAGCCAAGCCACCAGTTTAATCACACATAGAGCACTCCATTTTAATTTCCCTCTCATAACCCCCCCACACACACACACACACACACACATTCCACTCCCCACTGCTTCATAATTCTGCCCTCAGAGCTGTCTGTGTGGCTGAGTGTTTGGGCCCTTTGAAATGACATAATCAGTGACTTGGATAAATGCCTGCCTGTTTTCCCTCTGCTCCCTGTAATCAGAAGCCAGCCAGCTCTCCGTACTGGAGCGTTGAAGCAGTGCTGTGTTACTAAAGCAACTCTGGGAAGTTGTTCACTAGTTTCTCTGATGCCTGAGGAGTGATGTCTACAATGATACTGATTAAGAGACTGTTCTCACGGAAGTGCTCCTAGTCCTTCACTAATGGCTGAGGACCGGTCTCCACAATTACAAATGCGGGCCATTTTGTTTGAGGTTAATAAATGTGCCAGCTCAATGATACAATAGCTCCCTCAGGTACATGATCACAAAACACTCCAAAATATCTGATTATTATCATGAGGATACAGGCTTAGAATAAACATACACTAGAACTAGAATTGTCAATTATATAGTAATAAAAATTAAGATATTCAGTAGGTCTCAAAAGGGGAAAATAAATCGCAAGTAAATCCTACATTTCATAGCAGCTTCTTAATAATATAATAATAATGATAATAAAATAAATGAAAATAACCTTGATAACTTACAAGTTACAACCTATTGAATGTATGCTTTTATTTCTGCTTTAAAATTATTATTTTTTTAACTATCGCAAATCAGCACAGATGTGTCTTTCCAAATGCCTGGGATGAAAGCATGAAAAAAAACATCCTATTTATCCCATTTCGTCATTGATGTTTGAAAAGAACTATACACAGAATGTATGCAAATGAATTATTTTTCATTTGAATTAGAAAGTAGGGCAATGTACAAAAAAAATAAAAATGCTAAGCAGGTCTAGGAGAATTGAACAACGGCTATAAATGCTTTCAGCAACTATTACTTCTGTGGGTGGAACACATTCAATCAATATCCAAGCAAATAAAAGCAGCGGGTACTCACAGTGAGGGAAGCTTCATGAGACGAGGCTGCATTGACACAAATGAAGCATGTGCCCACTAACACCACCACCACTAGCCCTACCAGTGAAATGGTCTACAGTTCAAATCCTACACAATAACTAAAACTAGGAATACCATTCTAGAAGCATAGAAAGAGAATGACTCTGGTTCTGTGGCTAGAACGGTTTGTCCTATAGATATTGTATATGGTTTATGTTTGAAGTGACAGTATGCTTCAATCAGCTACATGTCTTCATACTTCTTCTGCCTGATATGCTGATTGAAATGAATACATCCAATCACCACTATTTCTAGCTATTCAAAAATTAATAAATTTTTTACAAATGTATGGGTAGACATTTCTGTATTTAATGTATGCTTATTCTGGGAATTAGCAGCACCAAGATACAAAACTAGTATTATACCACCTCACTCAATTCATACCTTGATTAAATAAAACATCTACAGCTTGAGCTGCCAATCTCCTTTTGGGCTAGAATTACCATGCCATGCCTTGGTCATGGAAGAGGACAAAGCCAAATAAGAAGTGAAAGAGAGAGAGTGTGTGTGTGTGTGTGTGTGTGTGTGTGTGTGTGTGTGTGTGTGTGTGTGTGTGTGTGTGTGGTCTGCCCTCCTATCTGTAAGGATGGTAAGGAATGGAGGGGGTTAATGTCTGTATGTGTAATGATAGAGGTGTGTGCTCCTTCAACTTTGCCAACTAACGGTCTGCACACACACACACTGCATTGTTGAGAAGGAACCTGCAAGTAAGCATTTCGTTGGACGGTGTATACCATGTGTATCCCGTACACACAACTAATAAAACTTGAACCCCCCCACCCACACAAACTGTATCCTCCCTCCCTCCTGTCTGTACCAGCTCCAGCTCTAGCAGGACGTACTGTACCCAGCCTCCCTTCCTCCTTGTACTGCCTGCACCAGCTCCAGCTCTAGCAAGATGTACTGTACCCAGCCTCCGTCCCTCCTCTCTTTGTGCTGAATTATGCATAATTTCAGTGGTGTACTTACACACATGGCTATGGGCATCATTACCATAAAAGCTTTCTCTTTTGGGGGACAGAGCTAGGGGGTACGGGTGTTTTTGTGTTGTCAAGTAAGAGCGTGAATGTCCAGATGCAATCCCAAATGGCAGTTGATTTGTGTGTGTGTGTGTGTTGAGAGGGGGTCTATGCCTTGGGGTTTGGTGGGCTTGCGTGTATGTCTGAATGTCATTTTTGTCTGGCGCTGCTGAAAACATATGGGCTCCCCAGCTGTTCTCAATATGCAAATGAGGGACCAGCACACACCCACTGACCCAGACACACTATTCTCTCTTTACTCCCCTGTTTAAGGACCTACTGTCCCCCAATCCTGACACCACCCACCCCAAACAAATCCTACCCCCTCCTGTCAGACCCCCACCCCCATAGCCTGCTCGTCTCAGCTGCACAGAACACCATTAACCTGGCTGCCATTTTACCCACAAAGGAGATGGGATACAGTAGCCTGGGTGTCGGGCTAGCGTTTGAGCTTTCTAACTAGCCTGGGCAAAGCTAAGTTAACCACTAAGCGCTCTCCTCCCCACAGAGTCTGAGCTGATTAGACAGGCAGCTTGATTAAACCGACCTGATAAAGAGGGAGATAGAGGGATGAGACTGCTTTGAATAAGTAAACGTGCATATAGCCTAGCGAGGCTAGCTTCTTATCCCTATGGTGTCACCCATATTTAATACACTGCCAGTGCACAAGTCACTCTCCCTTGATGGGTACTACGTCCTTTATTAACTGTAATATGACAACTAGGCGACAAACCTTCAAAACACGTCAGAGGAAAACAACACAATACATTTTCAAGGTGCTGCCACAATGACATGGGAAATGTTAATGAACATGAATTTTCTGGGATTTCACACAATGAATTGCATCATCCATCTTGCTTGCCTTAGGTATACAGTATAGTAGTGTACAGTATCTAGTGTTATTCTATATGATTATGTACAACAATGGATCCTCTCTGCCCTCACTCTGGATTGACAAACATATTTCACTCTCATACACTGCATTGTGGTCTGATCGTGAAATGGTTGTGAAATGGCCGAATGCTAACCAGTGTTTTCTGGAGTGATTCAATTGCTGTGAGTTATGAGAGCGAGAGTAAAAATGATTTGATTACTTTGGCTTCAGTTCCGTGTCGTGGTTCCCCCATGGAGACGAGCCTGTGTGTGTGTGTGTGTGTGTGTGTGCATGGTGGGGCTGCTGGTGTGTACTATGTTCCCCCCTCTGCTCAGCACACACACACACACACACACACACACACACACACACACACACACACACACACACACACACACACACACACACACACACACACACACACACACACACACACACACACAGAGAAACACATCAAAGGGCTTTAGAGCAGATGATAGCATATTTCCAGGACACAGATAATTCACAGAGGACTCAGTGCAGTAATTAGCTTTGACAGGTGAAAATGTCTGTGAAAGGCTGAGATTGTAACAGTGCAACCGTCCAGCGTAAAACACCAGGGCAACAGTACATCCATCCCGACTAACACCACATTAAGACCAAAAAGCACAAATATATTGCCTCATCCACGTTTAGCGTGCCGCCCGCTGTTTCCCTCCTGATACCCCTGATCCCCAGTGCTTTGACAAGGCATAATAAAAGGAGTATGAAGCGGCAGCATTGTGCGGGGGAACACAGTGCTGCATGCTGAGCGCTGTGTGAAGGGCGTACACTGCTGGGTCCCACGGTGCAGCAGCGCACCAGGCCCTATAGCGGGGAGTGCTGTGCATGCTAATGAGGCCATTATGTGGTGGAGATGGGCCGGCCGGGCGTGTACTCCCCTCCTCTTATTGCCTTTACAGTGGGGATTTAACAGTATGTTAGGAGGCTACCTAACGGCAGCCAGTCACCAATGTCACATATGGCACAATGTGCAGACAGACAGACAGACAGACAGACAGACAGACAGACAGACAGACGCCGACTGCCACCCCATATTTCACTCATACCAAAACCAGCAACAGTAACGTTATCAAGGCCTTGCATAAAGAAAGATGGGGTGAAAGAGAAACAAAGAGAGGAAGCTCAACCAACCAGCGACATTTGTTTTGTAATTCTCCTGAGCGCCTTCATTAACGCAGCGGCTTGCGTTGTTTCTCTGAACACTCTGTGTTAGTTATTTAGGAGAACAAGTCAGAGGGGGTTAAGACTCAAGCGTATGCAAATGAAATTAGGGCCATTTGCATACCCGTTAAGCAGATGGCGGGCGTTAAAAGCAGTCCGCAGTCACCATCTTGGCTGAGCAGACAGCTGGCAGACAACGGCAGCCATTTTGTAGGTGCGCGGCACGGCGTTGCCAGGCTGAGACACAGCGTGGCGCCTGTCTCTCTGTGCCAGCAGATTGACGCAGGACTCTTAATACTAATCTGTAAGCCACGCAACTACTCCACAATTCAATTACAGCATTATCACACCCTAGGGCATTATGTTTGCTGAAGGTAAGCAGCAAAAATAAAAGAGAATTGTCTGTGCTACATTGCTGTGTCTACTGTATATTACTCAATAGCGATTATACAACGGGTGGTTTGGAATTCCCATTGCTAGAGCCTATCCTGCCCATGATATACTCGACAACATACACATGGCCAGTGCATTCATAAAAAGTTCCAACATTTATGTTGTTACCTAGCAACACACTACTACTCCGACTACTACTTTTACAGATCCACTGTCTCATCTGCCCAGCCATGCAATTTATAAAACTTGATCTCCACTGTAAAAAGCATCTAGACATTATCTCAGGATTTGCAACATTGTTGTAATATTTAAAATTAGATATCTACTCTGTCCCATAGTAATGAACGTATTCCGCATCTTTTCTCAGCAAGTCGAAATCACGAATCAGCATCATTTCATGGATATATACAAAGAAATGTCAATACAAAACCAGGTCAAACTAAATGAAATGCAGCTAGTTTTCGGTCTTTCCAGCTTCAGTCTGAAGTGATTGTGTTAGCTGTGTGGTTGGCTAGCTAGCAAGGGTGGAAGACAGACCCTCCATAGCAACCATTTTTGTATGCTACAATGTTCAACCAACGCTTGGGTACAGGGCAGTCAATACTTTACAGGGCTCCCGAGTGGCGCAGCGGTCTAAGGCACTGCACCTCAGTGCTAGAGACGTCACTACAGACACCCTGGTTGGATTCCTGGCTGAACCACAACCGGCTGTGATTGGGAGTCCCATAGGGTGGCGCATAATTGTCCGGGGTAGGCCTCTCATGTATTATTGCTTAACTGTAGCCTGTCTTTGACGGTTTTATTTGTTTAAGACGATGAATAGTCCTCACACATTTTACACACCATTTGAATATACACCCAGCAATTGTCACATTACTTGTCACGTCTGTGTAAAAGGCTCAAACAATAGAACAGCGAAGCTGGAGGCCTGCTTACCAAGTGAAGTCTGCAACATTGTGTTGTTTGTAGATCTCTCTGTGTAAAGGTGTTCCTGTTTCAGGTCCAAACTATATCTGTCCCCTTTGTCCTCTCCAGCCCAGAAGTTTTCAATCCCTTTCTTCTCCAACGAAAAAAATAAGCACTTAAAGTCATTCTTATTTAATCAAATGTTTTCTATTTCTATGTATCTAAAGATAGGGCTTCTTGTATAGAAGGTCTTTTCAAAGCTCCTTGTGGGGAGAGAATTGTTCAAATATGGAGGAGAAAAGTCACATGATCAGGCCCACTGTTCAGGCCACTGATCAGGCCCACAGTTCAGGCCACTGTTCAGGCACTATATGCTCACCGTCCTTTTCATCTCTCACTCAGGACTCGTTCACTCCTGAATATAGTTCAGCTGTACAGTGAATGGGTTATCAGGCACTACTATATAACCATCAGACAGTGAACTGTACTGTATCAAAACCAGCACCTCTTCCATCTCCATACAGATCAATAACCTCTGCCACCTCCTCTGATAGTAACCTGAGGGGTGAGGAAGAAAACTGGAGGCGAAAAAAGATTTTCTCTGAATCTGCAGACGAGAGAAAAAAGTTCAAATTGTCCTTTTATCCTGGTTCATCAGATGTGGAGAGCATGGTGACTGTACAGTACATGCTTGGAGGGGGACTGACGAGAGAGCCCTGTTCAATTCAATATAAGAACTCTCGCTCAAATAGTCAGGTGGAATGAGTAAGAATGAGTAATCAGCGAAAAAATAAATAAAAAGACCTTTGACGTCCGTTTTTTATTCTCTCTCTTTCTCGCTGGCAAAGTTTTATCAAATGGTCTTGGACCAGGAAAGCCCCTACGGCGGAACCACACATACAGACATGCTTACACACACACAGATAGAGAGAAAGCGGGTGGTTGAGGGTTAGGATCTGACTGATGTGCTCCATACAGTGGCTGGTTCTGGTCCTGCTACTAGAGGAGGAGGAGAGCGAGAGCTGGCAGGGCTGGGTCCCTGGGCTCTAGGGCCGGGGGCAGTGATGGGCGAACTCTGCTAGCCTCTCTCCTCCATATTGATTTGCTGCTCCGCTTTTCTGAGGAGCATCTTGCTCGCGGGGATGAGAGCCTGCCTCGCCTCCCCTTGCCTCGGCTCGCCTGCCCACTCTGCCGCTGCCTGGCTGGCCCCAGCCGGCTCCCTGAGAACCCGGCACGGAGCAGAGGGCCACGGGAAGAGAGGAGCCAGAGAGCCCATGGCCATCGACAGCTGGGTTCACCTGCTCCTTGGTTCATCATTCACTGCTTCCAAACAGGCATCAATCCTATCCTCTCATTCTCTTCCTATTTTCTCTCTGTTTCTCCTCCTCCTCCTGCAAACAACAAGAGACAGGGAGAAAGAGAAAGAGTTGAGCTTAACTTGCAGCATTTTGCCCACAGTATACAGATGTCAATCCTGTGCTTTGATCAGGGAGGTCGGGGGGGGGGTTGGCATCCTCTCAGTTTGTGATGTGAACTTCATCACCCCCTGAGTAAAGAAAAGCTGAAATGG
The DNA here is from genome assembly GCF_045791955.1 of Oncorhynchus clarkii lewisi. Classification (NCBI taxonomy): domain Eukaryota; kingdom Metazoa; phylum Chordata; class Actinopteri; order Salmoniformes; family Salmonidae; genus Oncorhynchus; species Oncorhynchus clarkii. The sequence goes on along the minus strand of NC_092151.1, from coordinate 60,875,508 downwards.
GAGAATGTTGAGTTAAGTGTGTCAGGCAGGAAGAAACTGCCTGCCAAGTGTACTCTGAGCTATTACTCTGACGATTTCCCATTTCCCTCCACACAGCAGCCAGTGACACCATTTGGCTGATGATGCCCCTCCACACAGCAGCCAGTGACAGCATTTGGCTGATGATGCCCCTCCACACAGCAGCCAGTGACAGCATTTGGCTGATGATGCCTCTCCACACAGCAGCCAGTGACACCATTTGGCTGATGATGCCTCTCCACACAGCAGCCAGTGACACCATTTGGCTGATGATGCCTCTCCACACAGCAGCCAGTGACACCATTTGGCTGATGATGCCTCTCCACATAGCAGCCAGTGACAGCATTTGGCTGATGATGCCTCTCCACACAGCAGCCAGTGACACCATTTGGCTGATGATGCCTCTCCACACAGTAGCCAGTGACAGCATTTGGCTGATGATGCCTCTCCACACAGTAGCCAGTGACAGCATTTGGCTGATGATGCCTCTCCACACAGTAGCCAGTGACAGCATTTGGCTGATGATGCCTCTCCACACAGCAGCCAGTGACAGCATTTGGCTGATGATGCCTCTCCACATAGTAGCCAGTGACAGCATTTGGCTGATGATGCCCCTCCACACAGCAGCCAGTGACACCATTTGGCTGATGATGCCTCTCCACATAGCAGCCAGTGACAGCATTTGGCTGATGATGCCTCTCCACACAGCAGCAAGTGACAGCATTTGGCTGATGATGCCTCTCCACACAGTAGCCAGTGACAGCATTTGGCTGATGATGCCTCTCCACACAGTAGCCAGTGACACCATTTGGCTGATGATGCCTCTCCACACAGTAGCCAGTGACAGCATTTGGCTGATGATGCCTCTCCACACAGTAGCCAGTGACAGCATTTGGCTGATGATGCCTCTCCACACAGTAGCCAGTGACAGCATTTGGCTGATGATGCCTCTCCACACAGCAGCCAGTGACAGCATTTGGCTGATGATGCCCCTCCACACAGCAGCCAGTGACACCATTTGGCTGATGATGCCTCTCCACACAGCAGCCAGTGACAGCATTTGGCTGATGATGCCTCTCCACACAGTAGCCAGTGACAGCATTTGGCTGATGATGCCTCTCCACACAGTAGCCAGTGACACCATTTGGCTGATGATGCCTCTCCACACAGTAGCCAGTGACAGCATTTGGCTGATGATGCCTCTCCACACAGTAGCCAGTGACAGCATTTGGCTGATGATGCCCCTCCACACAGCAGCCAGTGACACCATTTGGCTGATGATGCCCCTCCACACAGCAGCCAGTGACACCATTTGGCTGATGATGCCTCTCCACACAGCAGCCAGTGACACCATTTGGCTGATGATGCCTCTCCACACAGCAGCCAGTGACAGCATTTGGCTGATGATGCTTCTCCACACAGTAGCCAGTGACAGCATTTGGCTGATGATGCCTCTCCACACAGCAGCCAGTGACAGCATTTGGCTGATGATGCTTCTCCGCACAGTAGCCAGTGACAGCATTTGGCTGATGATGCCTCTCCACACAGTAGCCAGTGACAGCATTTGGCTGATGATGCCCCTCCACAGCAGCCAGACAGCATTTGGGCCTATTATAAAAATCACCATAGCGCTGGTGGAATTCATAAAAATGATCCTCAACAAAATACAGTCTTTACCAATAACAACCTACAGTATATCCCCAACCACAAAGGTCCACCAAGTTTGGGGTATTTTGCTATTGGCCCCCCCAAATAACAAAAACTATGCAATAGAGACAGGAAAACTCTGCTTCACGGCCTTAGCTATTTGGCACATATTGAATGTGGAAGAATGTGAGGGTGTTTGCCAGTGTCATTCTAAACTTTGTTAAAAAACACGTGCTTTTTGTATTGTCTAAAATTATTCAAATGGTTTCAGCGCCCTCTTATTATGTTAATGGCAGTAGGGAAGATTTCTTTATGGACTCTCGGCTCCATTGTGTCCTTCAACTGTGAAAGACCATGGTCAAACCGAACCCCCTCCACCCCATACCTCCATCACACCACTACCACGACACAACCTATAGGCCTCCTCTCTCCTCCTCACCCCACCTCTACTGTGACAAAAAATATATATTTTTAAAGTCCACAGGCTTAATTCCACACTGAGAAAATAAAGAAATACACTTTTGGAGACTCGCTGGGCGTTTGGAAGTTGGGAGTTGGCCGTTGAGGGGAGAGAAAGGGGGACATAGAGGGGACTGAGCTGTTGGGACAAGAAGAGGGGGTGTGTTAGGGGTACGAATAGGGGGAGACCGGGGGAGAGGTGCATGTCTCAGACACAATAATACTATTCATTGGGCTCAGACATGGGTGTTAACTCCCCTCTGCCAGGACACAATGGGGCTCCCCGACATTCAGACAGCCTTGGTGATATTGTTAGTTCAGGGCTGCATTCCCCCGGCCGCGGGATGAAGCGGACGCATTGTGCCGGGCCGGCAGGATGGATGGAGGGAGGCTTGAGAGGCAAAGAAAGAAAGAACAGGGCGTTTGTCTATCTGTCAGCTCTGAAGGAGAGGGCAGAGGCAGAGGGGAGGGGTACATGGGGAATGGGGTGGTACAGGGGGAGCTTTCGCCCCATGGCATTGGACTTGTGTTTAGAAATCATGCTATAAATATTATTGAAGCAGCCAAGTGCAGAACTAAAGACCCGTGGAAAGAAGGGGATGGGAAAACAGAAGGAACATAGCGATGAAGGCATGACGCTCTTTTCTAAGAAAAGGGGGCTTTGACATGTGGTTTGCATATCGCTATAGTGTTTAGACACATTTTGTTACCGCCTTGCCTTGATAGAGGGAGACCGAATGAGAGAGAGGTAGTGAGACTAAGAAGGGGGTAGAGAGAGAGGGAGTGAGAGAAAGAAGGGGATAGAGAGAGAAGGAGTGAGACTAAGAAGGGGTAGAGAGAGAGGGAGTGAGTGAGAGAAAGAAGGGGATAGAGAGAGAGGGAGTGAGACTAAGAAGGGGGTAGAGAGAGAGGGAGTGAGAGAAAGAAGGGGATAGAGAGAGAAGGAGTGAGACTAAGAAAGAGAGAGAGGGAGAGACTAAGAAGGGGGTAGAGAGAGAGGGAGTGAGAGAAAGAAGGGGATAGAGAGAGAGGGAGTGAGAGAGAAAGAAGGGGATAGAGAGAGACGGAGTGAGAGAGAGAAAGAAGGGGATAGAGAGAGAGAGAGGGAGTGAGAGAAAGAAAGAAGGGATAGAGAGAGAGGGAGTGTGAGAGAGAAAGAAGGGGATAGAGAGAGAGGGAGTGAGAGAAAGAAGGGGATAGAGAGAGAGGGAGTGAGAGAGAAAAAAGGGGATAGAGAGAGAGGGAGTGAGAGAAAGAAGGGGATAGAGAGAGAGGGAGTGAGAGAAAGAAGGGGATAGAGAGAGAGGGAGTGAGAGAGAGAGAAAGAAGGGGATAGAGAGAGAGGGAGTGAGAGAGAGAAAGAAGGGGATAGAGAGAGAGGGAGTGAGAGAAAGAAGGGGATAGAGAGAGAGGGAGTGAGAGAAAGAAGGGGATAGAGAGAGAGGGAGTGAGAGAGAGAAAGAAGGGGATAGAGAGAGAGGGAGTGAGAGAGAGAAAGAAGGGGATAGAGAGAGAGGGAGTGAGAGAAAGAAAGAAGGGGATAGAGAGAGAGGGAGTGAGAGAAAGAAAGAAGGGGATAGAGAGAGAGGGAGTGAGAGAGAGAAAGAAGGGGATAGAGAGAGAGGGAGTGAGAGAGAGATAAAGAAGGGGATAGAGAGAGAGGGAGTGAGAGAGAGATAAAGAAGGGGATAGAGAGAGAGGGAGTGAGAGAGAGAAAGAAGGGGATAGAGAGAGAGGGAGTGAGAGAAAGAAAGAAGGGGATAGAGAGAGAGGGAGTGAGAGAGAGAAAGAAGGGGATAGAGAGAGAGGGAGTGAGAGAGAGAAAGAAGCGGATAGAGAGAGAGAGACGTGAAATGTAGCTGCAGCGGTTGCCGCGTGTTTTGACACAGGGCTGAGGTGACGATGTCCAAAGTCCAACTACCGCGAGACATACTTTCCTCCAGCTCGGTAGATACCCAATGTTTCCTCCCCAATCCACGGATACTATACAAACCCAGAACTGAGACAACACCAAGAGAGTGGAGAGGAGTGATAGTGACAGGTGATAGTGACAGGAGGGACAGTGACAGGAGTGACAGTGACAGGTGTGTATGAGAGTGTGTGTATGAGAGTGTGATAGCAGCACAGTGGGCATGGCAGAGAGAGCGCTGTGACTAGGAGATCCCGTTTAAAGAAACATGGAACAGATACACACTTTGCTAGCCTCGCTATGATACACACACACACACACACACACACACACACACACACACACACACACACACACAGAGAGTATGAGAGTGAAAGCGGAAGAGGCTCAGGAGTGAATGATGAGAAATGTCATGTGCATATGACACATCTTTCTGTCAGTGCTCATGTTTTTTGAAGATACCATTGTGTTTGAGTAACCAAATCACTGAGGATTCAAATAGCAGGTAGGGAAACAATGACAATGCATTTATATGAGGTCAATCGAAAAGATCAAAAATCAACCTTTGATTCAAAACCTCAGAATTCCAAGAGACGGAATCACGAAGGATGGCAGTGTGTGAATGCGTGGTAGAAGTGATGTCACTATAAAAAGGGACATGGATCATAATGCGCATGCGGACACACACACTGGATATCTGCACACTATATATATCCAGCTTTTATGAACAGTACTTTGTTTGTTTCCCCTCTGGTAAACTCTGACCAGTGGTTCCCATGGCAACCTTGCCTCCTCTCTCCCTGAGTGTGTGTGTGTGTGTGTGTGTGTGTGTGTGTGTGTGTGTGTGTGTGCGTGCGTGCGTGTGTGTGAGAGAGAGAGAGAGAGAGAGAGAGGGAGAGAGATGAACAGGGGATCGTGGAAGGCTAGCAGGGAGTGGGGGCTGTTCCGCAAGAGCTTAAGAGCTAAGTATCTCAGATGAACTGTGTAAATGTACATGTGTGTACATGTGTGTGTATTTACATACCTATGCACAGTCTACATCAAAATGAAGGTGAACATGTATAAATGTTTCTTCCTCATTATACAGAACTGCTATTACTAATACTACTTGTGACACAAGCTCACATGCTTAGTAAATTCTTGTAATAATACTTTTTTATGTTGATATTTCAAACATGAATATATGCTTGAGCCTAAAGGATAATCCCTGGAAAGCTCCTTATTCCACCATCACTAGTGCCTGGAACTTACATCCAAACGCAGACACACAATGTACAATGCCACCTCCATGGGTATCTCAGTCAGTGAGTAGATAAACAGGCTTTTGATGAGACAGAGACCACTCTCAGGGTGTTATTTGTGGCTGGGGATCTCAAATAGAGCACTACTTTTGACCAGAGTCTAAACCCAGTTCTGGTCTGGGGGCCAGGGGGTTTGATGAGGAGGTGTTGGGCCAGGCCAGGCCAGGCATTGCAGGGTTGGGCTCTTGTTAGGGGGGCCAATGCCCTTCAGTGGTGAAGGGGGACCAGGTCTTTGTCCCGGTGGAGGGGATTACACCGGCGGGACAGCCCAGACAATGTCTCCCCTCCTGGGAGGGCTGGGTCAACCCGCTCCCCACCAATGACGGGGGCAGTCAACTGCTCACTGACTCAATTAAACACAGAGAGAGAGAGAGAGAGAGAGAGAGAGAGAGAGAGAGAGAGAGAGAGAGAGAGAGAGGAGGAAAGGGAAAGAAGGAGGATAAGAACGGAGGAGAGAGAATGAGAGAGAGGGATGAGCAGCATGGGGTGATACTTAACGAGGGGTAGAGGGTAACAGAGAGGGGAGAGGGGAGGAGAGGATGGAGGGGTTTTAGTCGGAGATTAGGGAGGAGTAGATGAAAGGATCAGGTGTGAGGGACGGCAGGAGGGAAAGGAGGAGCGAAGGGTGAGAGAGACCAGTGGCTCAAAGAACAAGAGGATAAATAAAGGAGTGGAGAGAGAAAAGAGGGGAATGGTGAGCTAGGTGAGGATGACCCTGAAGGTACTGGAGGCCTTTCTTCATGCACTTCAAAATCAAAGTCCTCTCATTATGCCAACGCACACCCGCCCATTCAAATCCAATGACAAATGCACCAGATAATTCCATTAGGGGGGACTTTTATAGAGGATATTTAGGGGACAGTTAAGGAATCCAGGTAACATATCACAACAAGGGCACAGACAGATATGGCTCTGCAACACTTAACAGGGATTTGGCAGCCCAGTTGATTGAACATGCCAAATCCCATTTGTCAGAGGGGTGCACGCGTTTGTATCGACACGCTGTAACCTTGTGGCTCCACAGAAAGAGACCTCAGGTGTGTGTGCTGCTAGCAGGCACACAGGCAGGCAGGCAGGAGAGGATGGGTGGGTGTGGGTTCCTTCTCTCTCTCCTACCCTCTTTTTCTCTGCCGGCCGCAGTGGAGGGAGCCCCCCCTCCTCCCTCCATCCCCAGTGGTAGGGCTGCCAGACAGGAGTGCTCAGCAGCTCTCCGACCGTTATTGATCCTGAGAGCGAGCGGACTGGGGAGCTCCTCTCTCGCTCTCCACAACTTTTCCCTGCTCTCCCCTCACTTCATTTATCAAAGTTAAGGAAGTCTTCTAAAAAAAGGAAGAGGTGGTCGCCAGGATGTTATCTGACTTCATGAAAGAAATCACCCCTGGGCACTCCAGAAAAAGAGGAGGATGCTCTTATCGGTAGAGAGTAGATACCCTCCATACAAGCACCATGCAATCACAGCCAGACAGCCAACCCACCAATCAGCTGACCAACCCACTCAGAGGCAGTAGAAATAGAAATAGCAGGTCCAGGAGCACCACATGAAGTGATGGAGTGACGGGGGGGGGGGGGAAGAATCCTAAAACATGTATTACTGTACCTGTTCCTGCCAGTCCAAATCTGCAGTGAAATAACACTGTAGGGAAAATGAATGACCAGGATATCAGATGCGTGAGTTACCACAGGAAACCTTATTCGCAGCCCCATGCTTTTAGGCTCCAGTTCGACATGCATTTCAACCAATAAGAGGCTAGAATGCGGTGTCCCTTCTCTGAAAGGACTGGAAGTGGTTCTACAGTGGAGTACATCTCTGGCTCCATTGTTGCTGTTTCTCTCTGCACATAAAAGGCCGGGGGAGCCCAGGCAACAGGGAACTGCACTCCTGGCTGAGTCCTGCCGCCTCTCGCCAAATGAACAGGCTATACGTTCCTGCCTCTTTGTGCTGGGTAATTGCCACAATGCATTTTCTCGTCCAGCTAATTAAGTGAGTCCCTCCTATGTCTTGTTCCTCTCCATCACCATTTGAGTGAGAGGAAAGAGAGCTGGGAGAGGGTCGTCAGGACTGGTGTCTGTGTCCCTCTGGTTGTTTACAGGGACAATAGCGGCCTGTTGTCTCAGCAATCAGGGGACATGTGGAAGAAAAAAAGAGGGTAAACAGGACAGGGTGGAGGGGGGAGCGGATTGACTGACACCGCACCAGGGAGTCTACTGGCACACTGCTACTAAAGGGACAATAAGGCAAAACAACATCGCTGTGGTCATTGTTAAATGTTGGAAGACTGAGATTTTAGAAAATAATAGGAGTCAGTATATACCTTGAAAACAGTCAAATCACACCGCTTTACAATCAGATCTGCGCAATGTTGATTTTCATACCATTCAATTACAGCTATTTGTTTAACTAGTCTAGTCAAGAAACTGACTTCACTAAATGTGCTCTTAACACAATACAGGCCTTTATTACAACACAGGAAAGAGGTGGTCTTTTTTCAGTTGCTCACACCATTCAATATCCTTGCTTGGTGATCAGTGAGTCTGTGAGTAACACAACTAGCCTAGGTTATTGGGGACATAGATCAGCAGTCTAATTTAAATTCCACTTTCTAGGAGAGTTGCTATGTGTGTTTCCCCATCGCCCCCTCTCTTTCCATTGTCTAAAGGGCTGCAGCAGTCTTTCACCCCTTAGACCAGGGCTGGACTGGCTGTCTGAGTCTCTACTCCACTCCAGGGCTAGCCGCTAGACACATGCACCCCTCGACCCCCCAGCCTCCCTAGGCCCCCAGCCCAATCTGAGCCCTTTTCCTTCCCACAGTCAAGTTCCTGCCAAGGCCTTGACAGACAGGGTGACATCACAACCGAGAGGCAGGCAGGGGGTCGCCTCAGCACCCTGGACAACACAATACAGGGCATCTGGCGGGGGGGGGGGGGGGGGGGGGGGGGGGGTCAGCACAAAGCATTTACATCCCCCAGAATATGATTATAGTTTATATGGAGGTTGAGACATAAATGTGAGAGCTAAAGAAATAGGAGCAAAACAGATTAGGAATCAGAGAATGATTCAGTGGTGCTAACTGTAGGGGTATAGGAGAGGATGCCAGTCTGTCAAGACTACAGAGGATAAAGAACCAGTTTTGGTGAGGTTTAGTACTGATGCAAAATCAACAGAAAAATAACAACAGATGATTCTTATCAAAGGTTATGAAGAAACTGAGCAAATGTGTCTTCATTTTTTTGTTTCATATCCGATACGAATTGCATCTCTCACTTCTAATGTATTGACCAATTGATGGTCATCGGACGATGAGGAGAGCAGGTGTCTTGGTGTGTCCTATTTCAGGGCTGTATGCGTCTGTGTGTCTACTCACAGACAGCTTGTTAATTTGGAGAATCTAAGACTGTTGGTCTAGAACTAGACAATGGCTCCAATGTGATAGAAATTAGTGTCAGGGTGCACTCTGTACCCCCCTTCTCTGTCTGCTGGTGTCTGTGTGTGTGCGTACGAGTGTGTATCTGCTCTGTGTGCACACATAAACTAAATGAGTTGTGTGTATGCATTGTATAAGTACACAGGCCCAGTGTATATATTAGCAATGTGACTTGACCCTGGCTGCCTGAGCCAATGTTTTGCGATGCACTGGGCGTGGGAAAAAGGGGAGACCTCTTTTCACAGATGCTCTGGCCGTTGCATTGAACCAATGGAGGCCTGGACACCCTGCGCCCCACCCCCCGCCCACCCCCCACCCGCCCACCCACCCACCCACCCCTTTCCTATTCAGTCCGCAGCCTGCTGCCTTTTCAGAGAATAGGCAGCAGGCTCCCCCTCTTCCTAAACCCCCCTTAATAAATGCACCTCACTATTCAGCCCCACGGTTTGTATAGAAATGCTGCCAGAGGCCTACTCGGCTTCTAGAGCATGCCGTTTTCCAGCTGAGAGAGAGAGAAAAAACAATATTCTACATCTCCCTCAGCCACTGGGAAAGCTAGAGCTCCTTGACCCTGCCCAGCTCTTCACATCCACACCCACCGCCAGCCACTCAGTTTTGATACTTCTCCTTACTGTCATTAGCCATCATTTTCTTTGAAGAGAACAGAACTCTCTCTCTCTCCCATTCTACCTCACTCTCTCCCTCCCTCAGCAGCAGCCAACCCTGCTGCAGATAGACTTTAATTTATGTTAACATACGCCACTACTCCCCATACCCCGCCCTCGCTTCACTCCATTCACTGAATTCATCTGAAGAGATTTATTTCCTATCAAGCCGTATAATGTGGAGGGTATCATTTAAATCAACTTTTAAGAACAGCCCAGCAGAGCAGTTTATGCAACAAATATGTAAAGCTTGGGAACATCTTCTGCAAACAGCGGGCTTTCAAGCGGATGTTAACTTTGAGAACCATGGGTATTTGAGATTAGCTGCTATTGCTAAAACTCAGCTCAATCTCCTTCTACCCATAACACATGCAATATTTGTTTTGGATACCATCATGAATGCACTTCTGAATAACAGTAACAAAATAGGACAAACTACTTTATCTTAAATAGTGTAATTGTGGCATTCCAGGTTAACAACATGTGAGTACTATTTCAGGTTGCAGTTAGAGATTGCCGGTGGGCATATCAGACTGTCTCTATACCTGCTGATGGTCTAACCGTGTTGAGGAAGTAAAATAAGTGCTCTGAGTGAGAAGGGCTTGTTCCACAGAACCAGAAAGGACTCCATCTCCTCTGTCCAACATGCCATGACGTTGTAGAGCATGGCTGAATTGGGTTGGGGGTGGAGGGATGGAGAAGAGGAGAGGGGGGCTGAAAGAGGAGATATGGTTCGCTGGATCTGAGGCACTGTAAATGAGAGGATTACCGTTTCCCTCCTGGAGCTTATCCATAAACATAAGAGAGAGTGGTTGGGTGTGGAAACGCTGCTATGTGTAAAATCACAAATCCTTGGCCTACTCCTCTTCCTACGTACAATTGTAACAAAGACACATATGGAGACATGTGTCGTAAAGGCTATATAAGGCAAGTAGAGTGATGTGCACGTGTACTTGCACGGCTGTACGCTAGCTAGCTAATTGTAGCTATATCGATGCACATTGTCTCTACTTCAAATGTACTGAAGTTTTGCCTACGCTTTTAGCCCCCGAGCATCTTCTAAACCAAAGCAGGTCTTCATCGATCTATCTATTTTGCAAATATGATATTGACTCCATATGCTATGACACGGGCAGTTCCATTGAGTTGTGGAAGCGGAGCGAGGTTGAGAGGTGGTCGGATAGTATGGATGATAGCCCACAGGCTCTGGAAACTTTCCTCTGATCTTCTGTGTCTGATTCTAAAATGCAAGTCTTCCTATGGGCAATGCTGATATAGAACCCAGACCCATGTCATAGAATGTGGCTAGGGCCTGGAGGAAAAATGCATTTCTCCTTCCTCTGATGAAGAACTTCACTTCTCTGTGGACGAGCTCCATCTCTCCTGCCTCTGTCTACTCTGTTCCCTCCAGGAGGGTTAGCTGTGCTCAGTGGCTCCCTGCCATTCACTGACCTGTTAGCTGTTAGCATGCTGTGGCAAATCTCAGGGCTATCACTCAAAACTAGGAAGTGAACAGGGGAAAAGTATATAGAGTGACTCACATAAGTAGCTGGTCCTATTTCTACCCATCCACTGGTGCATGGAGCGTAGTATAAAATATCATCTTTGTAGTACATTTCAAGGGCAATGGTCAACATATTTTCCACAAAATGTGCCTCACAAGGACTATCACTTCAAGTCAAGATATTGGCAATTATAAGTGTATATGACAGCTGAGCAGCCATGTCTCTAGGTAAAGTGTAAAATAATTAAGTGTTGTCTAATATGATACTGAATATTCAATACCACCACACAAACGCCTCACAGAGGTCTGCTGAGGGAATTCATTACTTTCGTTTTCACCAATGAAACATCTCATGACTTTTACAATCACAGTGGAAAAACATACACACTACTCCATCCCATCCTGGAGCGACTCCAACGCTACTCACAGAGGCTGAGCCCAGCGTGGGAGAGAGAGAGGCAGCCACAGAATTTGATGTGCTGAAAAAAGTACTCATTTCTTTTTCAATCTGTGTTTCACAATGCATGTGTGCCTGGAGAATTGCTGCTAAAGTTCACATGGGGAGGGAGGTGACTGAACCCCCGTCTTGCAGGCAAAAAAACTCACCAGAGTAAAAACAGAGAGAGAGAGAGAGAGAGAGAGAGAGAGAGAGGAGAGAAAGAAAAGAAAGAAGGAATAAAATAAGTGCCATTGAACTCTGACTTGAGATTGTGCTGTTAGGGACAGAGAGAGGGAGAGGGGGTGTGTGTGTTTGGGAGAGGGGGGGGGGGCAGAAGTGGGTTAGGGAGAGGGTTTTAGGGGGAGGCATGGCTTGGGCTGAGGGGAGGCGGGAGGAGGGGGCAGTGGGGGAATTAGAGGGGTGAGGGACTTAGCCACACTCGCAGCCTTTTCCACATGAGCACACCTTGCACACACACTCTGCCAAGGTCCCCCAAGTATCTTAAAGGGATAAGGAGCATGGACAAAGGAATTAAAATATAGATTACACAACCAGGCCACCCTACGCCTCATCTGCCAAAACTCAAGAATCAAACAAATTGGATGAGACATTTTAAAGAAGGGGTAAAAGTGAGAGAGGGTGGAGGAATGAGAGTGTAAAAGACACACAAAGTTGCCAGGGCTAAATGGATGAGGGCCTGGCATACAGTGCTTTCAGAAAGTATTCACACCACTTGACTTTTTCCACATTTTGTCATGTTACAGCCTGAATTAAAAAATGATTAAATGTAGATATTTTTTTGTCACTGGTCTACACACACTACCCCAAGTAGAATTCTATTTTAGAAATGTTAATAAATGAAGAAAAAATGAAAAACTGAAATGTCTTGAGTCAATAAGTATTCAACACCTTAGCAAGCCTAAATATGTTCAGGAGTAAAAAAAAAAAGTGCTTAACAAGTCAGAAAATAAGTTGCATGGACTAACTATTTGTGCAATAATAGTGTTTAACATGATTTTTGAATGACTAATTCATCTCTGTACCCCACATATACCATTTTCTGTAAGGTCCCACAGTCAAGAAGTGAATTTCAAACACAGATTCAACCACAAAGACCAAGGAGATTTTCCAATGCCTCGCAAAGAAGGGCACCTACTGGTAGATGGGTAAAAAAACAAACAGACATCCATTATCCCTTTGAGCGTGGTGAAGTTATTAATGACACTTTGGATGGTGTATCAATACATCCAGTCATTACAGAGATACAGGCATCCTTCCTAACTCAGTTGCCGGAGAGGAAGGAAACCACTCAGGGATTTCACCATGAGGTCAATGGTAACTTTAAAACAGTTATAGTTTAGTGGCTGTGACAGGAGAAAACTGAGGATGGATCAACAACATTGTAGTTAATTCCACAATACTAACCTAAATGGCAGAGTGAAAAGAAAGAAGTCTGTACATAATAAAAATATTCAAAAACATGCATCCTGTTTACAACAAGGCACTAAAGTAATACTAGGAGATGATTTCACCTTTCAGCAGGTCAATAAACTAAAACACAAGATCAAATCTACACTGGAGTTGCTTACCGAGAAGACAGTGAATGTTCCTGAGTGGCCGAGTTACAGTTTTGACTTACATCTACTTGAAAATCTATGGCAAGACCTGAAAATGGTTGTTTAGCAATGATCAACAAACAATTTGACAGAGTTTGAAGAATTTTGAAAAGGACAATGGGCAAATGTTGCACAATCCAGGTGTGGAAAGCTCTTAAAGTCTTACCCAGAAAGACTCACTGCTGTAAACACTGTCAAAGGTGATTCTAACATGTATTGACTCAGGGAGTTGAATACTCATCTAATCAAGATATATTAGTGTTTTATATTTCATTAATGTTTTACAAATATTATAATTTTTCTTCCACTTTGACTTTACACAGTATTTTGTGTAGATCGTTGACAATTTTTTTAAACAATTAAATCAATTTTAATCCCACTCAAGGGGTGTGAATACTTTCTGAAGGCAGTGTAAATATTGTTAATATGACTAAAATCATGGGAAATTGATGATGGCCAAACAAAAGTTATCCAAGACTAAATTAATCTGTAATCAGAAAACAAAAATCAAGATTTCTCTTTTATTGTGAAGTTTCCGTGCCGAGATCGACCTCAGACTCTGGCCTAACTTAAACAGTTGAATTTACGTCAGGAGTTAGCTGTTGGTCTACAGTCTTCCACATCTTCTGCCTCACTGGGTCTAAGAAGCATAAGGTCTGGTGTGTTTCAACTCTGCTGGCATTACAATTTGGTAATTTTCCAAATCCTACATATTATTTTTTTTATGTGTCCATACAGTATTTGTTAAGACTAGCAAGTAAAATTGTTGTTATTGTTTCTAAGAGACATTTTCTGACACAGTGTGAAATGTTCCCACATGAATGAGAAGTACAGGGCCTCTTCAAAATATAAACTGTTCACCCCCCTCCCCCTCAAAAAATAAAATAAAACTCATTATGCATGCTAAGATAGCATTGTGGTTACTATTAGGACTCTCACCTGTTCTCCTTGTCCAGGCCCACACAGCTACTGATCTCTCTCACTCAAATTATTTCTCTGCGTTTTTTTGTTTTTCTGGCTTGAGAAGATGATATATCTGTCCAAGGTCCTGCATCCTGCAAACACAGAAAATTCAGTTGAGATGGTGATGCATGTAGTCAAATTTCTGCAGTAGTTGTTTTTGTATGACACCGCAGGCATATTTTCAGGTCTTGAGGTGTCTGAATAAGGGGAATATTGTTTAGCAGTACTGGAGAGAGACCTTAGGGATTACACACGTATAATAGAATGCCTCTGATGCCACACACACACACTCTACAAAACAATAAATTGCTTAATGACACTGAGCCTTCAGTCATCAGATGACCTAGCTCTTGAACATGGACTCCATGAGTAGCTATAGAAGACATCTTGAATAAATAATGTTTAATTACAGATCTTTCCATGTCAATATAGCCTCAATTGTACATACAGGACCAGTAATTATCTCCACTGCGTTGGTATAATGCAGCCTAGTTATTATCAAAGGTAATATACTATTTGTTAATTTAATAATAATAATAATAATGTGTACATTATTCTCAGAACAAAATAATAAAACATTTTGAACGTTTAGAGAACAAGTCGCCTACTGAAATGTATGTGAAAATATAAGATTGTCTTAAACTACAGACCAAGACACAATTATTCACTTGTCGGACCCTTTACACTTACAGCCTCTGAAATATTAGACAAAATCAAATGTAGGCTACATCAAGTAACCAAATGCATATGCTATGGTTAGGTAACAACGAAAGTATCCGTTCGATGTAGTCCTACATTTCATGGAAACAATGGTAACTTAGGCTATCTGTCGCAAAAATATCTACCGTCCTATATGCACATCGACTTTTCAAGTTAAAACATTACAATCGAACCATAATGTAGGCTACAGCAATATTGTAGTGGAGGAAACAAGAAATGCCACATCTTCGACAGAGATGGAAATAGCGTTGAAAGTATAACAAGAAAAAAAAGATTTAATGAGAATAATGCTGAAATATTGGCTATTTGCTTGAGTGAATTATAAACTATTTTCTCAGAACAACAGCATATTTGGGGAAATTTAAAAAGTAATCCACAACTTTTGAACACTAAGCAACATAAAATGTAAACGGTATTACAGGCATATTCAGTGTGTTCTTTATCAGACAATGGATACCAGGATACTTCTCAATAGCCAATAGAAAAAGTATTCCCTTCAAACTAGCCATGATAAATTAAACTCTGAGAACTGATGCAACATAACGAGGAGTTTGTGCTGGTTTAAAATTGAAAATTGAATTCAAGCTGACCCGCGTGTTTCAAACTTTAGGCTACTTCACCCCCATCACAGTCACACGTGTAATTATGTCGAGAGCACGCTCGCCCACACTGTGCAACACACAACACATTCAATTTCAATGAGCATACTAAAATGGATGCTTACATTTACAGGTTCTTGTTTAATCAGAAAGATGCATGTTATAGTCTTATATTGTTGTATGCTACTGCAGGCCAGGTGTTCTACACGTTTTCGTGATAACCCAGGCCTAAAATTGGCCGAAGTGACATCAATTGTTCCATACTAGTAAACATATTCTAATAACCTTTTCGATTTTATACAGTAAAATAAAATGTAGTAGCAGGTCTATGTAATGTGTGAAACATGGTTTATGGGCCTCATGACAATTTGCATTTGAGTTGAGGCACTAGGCTTTCAAGTTGGCCCTGTCATAGATATTTAAAAAATGGTAATCTTCAACCTTTCCATTGGACACAAGGTCCGCACACAAGCTATGCACAGAGACACACACTGTTAGTTCCTATTGTTAATCCAATATAAAATGCTGAAAGATAACAATGCATCCAGCTTTCAAAAAATGTGGCACCATCCTTAGCATTGCCAGTGGAACAGCATATCAGCCTTTCATTTTTTCCATTTTGTTGCATGGTTCAGAGGCTGTTGCTAAGCTACCAAACTCTGAATTCATAAATTCATAGAGAAAAGTAATAGGTCATTTGCTTGCTTCTTGAGGTGAAAATAAAAATAAACATTGACTTTGTAAATTCATGATGGCACCAATGTGAACCTGTGGCTGATGTCAATCAACAATGCAGACAATTAAAAAGGGGTATAATAATGATAATAATTAATAATTAAATCAAAAATAAAATAACTTCCTATGAGTAAACTTACAGTACAAGGGTTTGAGGATAAACAAAATATAATGGACTCATTTCAGGGAATTCAGTTATTGGACAATTTTACCGAGTTTTTGCTTTACATTCATCCTCTGACAGCTCATCGGGGAGTTGGTGATTACAGACCATAGTCGCTATCGTTTAAAAACAATTCAACCATTGGTATATTGAATATGCACATTGGATCCTTTTTGTATACCATGGGGAGAGAATAAACCAAAACAATATAGGATTGATTTGCTACACAGAACTATGATCCGGACATTGTTATGCGAACAATTAAGCACTATGGGTACATCCACAAACCCTTGCACATCCACCATCCACCCACCCTCACCAGCTAAAGAGTCCAGTATAGTATCATGTATGATGACACTATAGGCCTACTGATAGTATCTACTGTATAGGTCTGTTTTTTCAAGATGGCGACATGGCTTTACATCCTAATGTAAACCTAAAACAATTGTCCCACACTGTAAATATGATATCTACCTTGTTCAAACACGCCAAACAATAAGAAAATAAAAGCTGGCGGAGCGTACAATGTATTGAGCAGACATTCAGACAGTCATCATATCTGCAAAAGGTAAACACACAGCAAGATACTGGACGTGGCCCCACCAAATGCATTGTGTTATCAGTGTCCTGTAAGGCTGCATACCAAACCAAACGTAGGCTAATAGCCAAATTTCTCATCTACAACAGAGGTTAGAAATACACCTCATGTATACACAACCATCTTCCCCCTCCTTTCTGGTTGGTCTCCAGCAAGGTGTCTAGAACCCTCTCATCTACTCTCATATCTCTTTGTTTCTCCAGTGTAATCAAATGCAGCATGGATTTAGGGGAGTACAAATGTATTTTCATCTAGATTTCATCTCGGCTGCTTATGCCAGGTGCCGAGACAGAGACAAGCCTCCATCTGCTGGGGGCCCTGGTGGCAGCCACTCAGACATACAAGACCATACAGACACATATTCATGTGGGAAAACTTCTAGCCATGCTCTCAGGCACACCACACACTGCATTTCAATCTCAAAGGAGCCCTGCCTAGATCCCTCATTTATTAGGCCTCAGCACTACATGAATTTCACTATGATTTGTCTGTGGGTGGTGCGGTGTGGGTTGTTTAGGCCTTAAATCACAGACTACTAAGGTGTCTGGGCTGGAACCAGGAAGGAAGCCGCATTAAACTGATAAGATGTAAATATGGTATTAAATGTAGAGGTGATTCAACGTACATGAGTTGGGTTGCGTCCAGAGAGGTATGCCGCTGAATGATTTATCATAAACGTATAGACACTGGAATAGATGGTTTATCTTAGTACCATTGGTAATGTGTAAATAGTGACCTATTTTCAAATGTGTAATATTACAGACAAAGAATAACTGAATTTAAACCGCCCAAAATTGGCATGATGTCCCATCAGCCTGCAATTTCAAAAAAATAGACCAGAGCTTACATTGCCTATATTTTGGGTGACTTTGCTCATACCTGAAACAGTGCACAACGAACATACCAAAGCAGCAAAATCCATAAATCAGTATCCTAGAGCTAAACATAGTGAACACAAGAGTAACCTGTATCACACAGCCACATGTCAGAGTTAAACTTGAAGTGTTCCATGTAGAAAATATAATTCAAATCTGGGCCTACATCCTCAATGAACAACCCACAGCCTAATAAATAAAGGCCTGTAAAAGAGCCTGGAGTATCCTAGGTTACTCCCCAGCTATAACCACTGGGCCAAGCCCTGGGTTTACTGCAACAGGATGGGCCAGGCAGGTAGGCCTAGCTATAACCCTCTACTGTGGTGCAGTCTCCCCTCCTCTCCTCTCCTCTCCACCCCTGTACATGGCGACTAAGAGTGATTGAACGGCAGCCAAGGTAGCTAGCTTGTTTCAAATTCAACAGGCCAATGTAAATCCCATCTCACGACCTGGGAGTGCATGGGACTGGACTGGAGCATCAGTGAGATCGATGACGGACACTTGTCCATCCAAAAGAGGTTGACATAAATACGCCCTGCAATCGGGTCATCTCTCACCACCCAGCCAACCCTGGCCCTGGCGGCATTATCTGGCACTCACAATCACTTCCGATTCACTCAGCGGTCAACGTTGGGAGTCCGGAGAGCACTCACAGCCTACCTGTCAATTATACACATTCCTCTGTGTATTTACTGCCATGCAAGCCTCACTGTTATGGCCATCCTTAATCAGATCAACAGCTGTCAGTGACAGTAACCAGCCTGTAAACAGTATATTGCCAAAGCAAAAGACACACAACTCAAAGTACAGTGAGTTACCAAATGATAAAAGTTGCTTTACCTTTATACGGTCATATTAACACATGTTTATGTGCCGCCCTTCCTCACCACACTTCCTAGAACATTCGGATTGGACCGCCCTGCATCTTGGTTTTAGTAGACCCACTTATGGGTCAGCATCATCATAATGTGTATTGTGTGTAGAAGAATGCATGTTTCCTTGTCTGTACCCATCTGTAGGCTACATGGAGGGCTAGATGTTATCTCTGGAAGCAGGGCACACAGAAAACTGACATTTTGTTTTCTCCTCTGAGGGTCTGAGAGACTTTTCTAATGAGAGCATCATACACAAGGCCAGGGATATGATGGTACAAACATCTTCACATTGTTCCTTCAGCCCAAATGAACATAGGCCTACCAGTTATTAGACTATACAGAATAATGCTGGTGATGACAATGTCTGCCAAGATGCAAACCAGCCTAATCCAACAGCAATGCAGCAGCAACACTGCCTCAGTGACCTCATTCCTGTGGGTTGAAATTAAAAGCAACTCTTTAATATGTCTAGGCATTCCACTGTGGCCCCTTATCATCAACTTTAAGACAGAAAATAAAAAGGGCATGCAGTCAGATTGCTCTCTGATCTGAGAGGCACAGCTGCTTTCCAACATACTGTAGCTACAGGCCAGCCATATGTGCATTAGGTCCGATTGTTATATTCCGATTGTTATAGTCTACTGCTCAGCAGGGCACGTGACTCACTAGACAGGACCAATCGGTTGAAACTGTTCTCTTTTACCATTTCTTCTCACCCCCGGGTCATACACCGAACCCCAATTACATAATTAATGAAGTACACATCATGCAAAATCACTTCAATTAATCATCATTAGGCAACAGTATCCGCATATATAGATTCCGGGTACCACTGTCGCGACCACCCCTCATCTCCGATAGAAACGATTATGCGATTATGTCCAATGTCTCCCCATACATTTCCTGGGAATGCCATTCCAGGCTATTAATCCGATTTGAGGCAACATTTATTACATCTTTACCCCCCCTGGAACAGCGGCGTTTTCCGGTGCTTTCAGCCGGCACAGCCTGCTTTTAGTTCCAGGGCTCGGTGCCTTTCTCCGACATCCCCCGATCCAGATTCGCTTCGCTCCATTGGTGGTTCCTGAAGTCTGCAGAATTAGTTTATACATTCGGTTCTCTAGCTTTATGATATCACATAAACTCATACAGCTAGATAACCAAAGAGAGAAACTAACCCACGTCTCTTAAAGGGACAGCCGCGTGCCCGATGCTGCTTCAGTGCTTCTGTTGTGGTCACATGGAGCCATTACATTCGCTTGTATGCAGACGCGAGCTCTCGCTATCAAACACGCTCTGTCGCACGCACGCACACACACACACACACACACACACACACACTTGCATGCGCGCGTGCGAATGTAATAGGTTACGCTATAAGGCCCGATTTCAAGAGCTTGCTTATGTATACCCGAATGTATTATTTATGACTGTAATATTACAATGTTTTGAATAGGCTGAAATGAGCGTGGTGGACAGTGTACACAATATCATCATGCGTAAACTAGCAGTCATCAGAGAAAAAGCCATGCTTCCCTACATGCACATGCTCCCAAAACTACCATCCCAAATTCAATTAGTTGTTCTTAATCATCTAGGCCTAGTACAGTATAGCCCCGCCTACAAGTCCTTCACACAGCAAAAGCTTAACTTTGAACTCACAAATGCCAAGTCATATCAACACCGACCATATCAACAGTACCAAGTCTGCAACAGAAACGTCATGGATAGGTAAGGTCAGAAAGGCTTCTACATTATCCCTTAAATATCACATTGCAACCCAAACAACCACAGTCGTTTTAAATGCCAGCTCCAATCGACCAGTTCATACCATAGACTAGCTTCGATGTTGAGTAAATGACTAGAGAAAAGGGTCTAACATGACAAACTATAAAAGCATGAGCTGCAGCTTGCTGTAAGGACTACAAGTAAATGTCAACAACATACTTGACAGAGAGCAGCTTCAGTTCACCTTTAAATGAACTGCATTAAAAGCACATGCTGTTGACAATTTGATCTTGAATGGATATTGAATTAAATGGAAAAGAGGACATCAATAATAGGCTATTTTCAGGCATTGGCCCTGGATTCAATCAAATTCAAATAAATAAATGGAAACGTCTTGATAATATCTGAAAGTAACCACCGACTAATAGAAATACTTTGTTCTATATGATGAAAGAGCAAAAGTCTATTGATTTCTAAACATAGCATCCATGAGTCTTTATACTGTACAGACTGTCCTTCATTTCCAACACTGTCTTGCTGATGATTCGTTTAAGAACACAAGGCCACTTCTGACACCACAACAATATAGGCTAATAAACAAGGCATATGCATTATTTAAAAAAAAATGTAATACTCACATTCAAATAATGATTACAACACTCTGTTCTAGGGATTCATCTTTAGTAATCAAAAGGCACACTAAAGGCTATAGGCCTGCATAAACATTCCATGATGGCTCACATAGGCAAACAAGAAAATTCTGAATTCCCATTCAACTCCTGATACGAAGCCATTCTGTCAGTAGAGTGAGAGCCACGGATCCACAAATGCTCAAAAGATGTTCCATACATTTCCGGTACATTCATCAAGGCTTGTACGCACACCGTCCCCGGGAGCACTATGGAAGTACACCGGTCATAACACGTTATCGAGAAATTCACCACAAAACGAGGAGAGGAGAAAGAGACGCAACTGTCATGGTCAGAGGCACCGGGAGCTTGGCTGGGTCAGGGAGAAACTCTCACAGGCCACGGGGGTCACACGGCCAATAGAAATGTGATGTCACCAGCATTAGGTATGCTTATTGACACACATGGTTGAGAAACCCTGGGACACTGTGGTGAACACGGCCGTGACCAAGCGCTCTGCAATAGCCTCAGATTCCAAAATAGCATAACACCAGAGCCTCCCTCTCTGGTTCACAGTGCATAGACATCAGTGAAAAAATAACTACTCTCTCTTTTGATGTATTGCAGCTCACTGAATAAAGCCGGCTTAAAATCCATTCCACTATCAAAAGAACATTGGATATCATAATGCACTAAACTTAATTCCCCTCAACAACAACAAAAAAAATATTAATCTTATAAACTAGGCCAGTATGTAGCTCATTTTGTCATATAAAACGCCAATGCCATTATTGTACAATGCAGGGAGAGAATACTTAGGCCTATCTGATCGAGGTCAACACGCAATCTTACTTTCATCTGATTATTCGAGGTAGGAACAGGCCAGTCACTCCAATCTCAGATTATCATGAAAAGCCATTGACAACGAGTTGCCATTCAATAACATTATAGGCCTATATAACACTTTCCACTATGGAGGTCACCATGCTTCTTTGCCACACACCCATTCTTGTTGAATATGAATACGAAATCAGTAGCATATATATATGTTGCTGGAGTTAGGCTATGCTCACCAGAAAGCATGTAATGTGCATTGTATTGCATCATGTTACAGAGTTGAAGACATAGACCCGATAAAACAACGGATTAATAAGTGTAATAAAGATTGGAAAGATTAATTGTTTCTTAATCATTCATCATCATTATTTGATCATGTGAAACATAATTTTACCAACTTTGGAGTATTTGGTGCCAAATTAACATAAATTCTCTTTTTGAATAATAACCTAATCACTAGTCCAGTTACTGCTCTTTTAGCCTAATGATTATGTGCTACATATAAATCCTCAAACACAGTTTGCTCTTAAATCAGTGAAAAGAAATTGCTGTATTCATACTATCATTCCTATCATTGCAGTCAAAATGGTAGGCTAGTTATATGAAATAGTGTTTTTATCTGAATTCCTCAACTCATGAATTTAAGGACATGGCTAAGAATAAACTAAACCAATTAGACCTGGATACATTTGGAGAAGTCTGTCATTTCGTTTGTGAGGGATCATTTCATAGTAGGCCTAACTGAGCGTCTACATAACTAGATGTTAATATCTACAACACACAAATGACAGTCTCCACACACACACACACACACACACACACACACACACACACACACACACACACACACACACACACACACACACACACACACACACACACCTTAAAGTTATGAAATAAATATTGGTGTATCAATGACGTGAAAGTGCAATACTAAAACAGTAGGCTACAGGCAACCAATGGACGATGTTTGATTCTGCTGAGACATCCCCTATTCTTCATGAGAAAATGGAATCTCCCACATGCGAAATGTAAAACCGAGGCCAGACAATGGAATGAACCATTTCACTGAATCAAAATTACAAAGCATTATAACGAGTCTCTCATACATGGTACATGTCTGACTCTACTGTAGGCCTACAACCATGTTTCATTCATGTGAATAATAGCGCGTATTTAAAAAGTATCAATCGGTTTTCATATTTTGAGGCTACCCCTCAGCGTATAGGCCAAATACCCACTATTGATATTAGGCCTACACATTAACTTGAATTTCAAACCTCATGCATGACCGTAATGAAAACACAGACCTTACCTAGTTATGTATAGCCTAAAACTACAGTACAGCATGACAATGTGAATGTTGTGTGAAATTTCATCACGTACAGTTTGTTACAAAGCTTTATGCATTACTCTTACACAAACCAAAATTCGATTCGTTGTTCACGCATTCGAAAAGGTATATGATCTATAATGTAGCCTTCTTGGCTACTCCTTCAATAACACACAAACTTTAATTATATTTTATACAAGGGTGAGAATGATTCATATGCTGTTACGAATATATAGGCCTTGAAGCTATTTTGTACTAACGTCAAATTAACTATTTTCAGAAAGCTATCATTTCATTATTATAGGGGCACCAACAATGGAAGAAATGACTTGGTTTGCCAATATTATGATTATTATAATATAAACTTATTAGGCTAGTTGATTTTTACAGAAACAGACCAAACCAGTCTATGACAAAGTTACAACAATGTTTTCTTTCAAGGGATATAACCACTGTCATCAATCCATACTTAATCATTTATCTTCGTTTCATAATTGGAAGGTTAAAAGATCATTAGAGTCAACGTATCATATAGGCATTTCAAGTAAAAGCCTTTAACATGATTTAGGGTACAATTCTTGGATTTTTCACAAGGATGTGTTATTAGCCAAAATATTTTCTCATAGGTCAAAATATAGCATATTTCTCCAGTCGTCATAATAGGCCCTAATGTTTTTTGATAGCCATTGGAAACAGTTAGCAATCTAAGCTACTATGGAGAACTTCAAGATAACAGTTAATAATTTAAATATTCACAAAAACATCAATAAATATATAAAATACTTTTACGTGTAATGCATGGTGTGAAATGAACTGAAGTTACTGCATTATTACCTATAAAAAACACCACACACAAGGTTAATAATTTACAGTAGAAATTGGTACTGAGATTTCTGTCAAACAAAAAAATATTGTATTTTGTGCATGGTCATTACGGGCTACAGTAGCATATAAACCCTTATCACTAATGTATCAGAAGACCAATTCCCCGTTAACAGGAGCTGGGCACAGCCCGCCCTAGACTTCACCGCGTCTCCTCATACAAAGCGAATATTCACGACATCTATTTATTCTGTTAATCTACCACGGCACAGATTAAAATGACTGACAGGTGCTGAGCTAGCCAATGAGAGCTCGCGCTCTTGGCCTATGATTATTTAGCAGTCTGGTTAAATTGGATTTGTGTAGGGGTTCTGGGACTGCAATCAATATATGTACAATATTAACCAAAGAAACCAGGCAACCCAGCTATAGATGAGATCGTTGAAGACTTTGATTTTGTTGAAGACATAAGCAAGTAGATCGAAGCATGTTCAGCAGTGATGACAGGCCTATAAATTACTTTTCTACAACAACAATCATATATAATTTGAGTAACATGTAAACCTCAATACCTGACATTATAGGTGAATTTATGGCCAATGGGAGACTACATTTACATAATTTAGCAGACGAAGAGCAAATAGGGTTAAGTGCCTTGCTCAAGGGCACACCGGAAGATTTTTCACCTAGTCGGCTCCGGGATTCGGTAGACCATAGCTGAGAAATTGACAAATTTGTTTTCTTGTAATGTTTTGAGACGGTCATTTATGCATGGGGCCTGATTTAGGCATTCTAAACCAGTATAAAGCAACATTTGCACCTGTAAATGTTAGATATAGTATAAATTAGCATTATGACAATAGATTCATATTTCATCTTTGTTTTTGTCTTACCTTCCTAACTTTGTACAGGTGACGGTCTGTAGGCCTATATCTGGGCACAGTTAACAGTATATTTTTTTAAGTACTGTTTTTGAATACTTCCAGGCCCTCCTCTTTCCTTGGTGCAAAACCACCTCATAATTCAGCTTTAGGTGAATTCATTATGGACCATCAAAGGACCAGGCACGCCCCCTTTCTGCGTCATATCCTGTTTTATAGGCTTCCATGATAGGTGCACTGTCCACATGGCATAGCCTATACTGTATGGCTGGACGCAGGTTTCTGGTAGCCTGTACATTTATAGAGGAAAATATTTTCGTCAGTGCCTTACCTTTTAACTATTATTTGACTAATGTGTATGTCATCTCCACATAGTAGGCCTAAATAATAGAGGTAGCCTAGGCTAAGTTGATAAAGGTTGCATACATTTTACAATGATTAATAGTATTCTACACCATATTGTTAAATCAATAATGTTATGATAACATATATAAATGTACAATGTAAATAGTTATAATATTGTGTACTATTCATATTGCTCATTGGTCATGGCAAAGTAGCCCATTTCCGATGTATTTGTAATCATCGAATAACCGGCTCCTCCTAACAATAATTAAAATGTAGTTATAAAATAATAATATGGCTTTGATGGGCTAGCTATAGAAACTATAAAATCAACCGTTAGAATGAAAGCGTCTATAGGCCCTCAAACGAATCAGCCTCTGTTGCTGATAGCTGCTTTGACTTGAATGTACGAATAGTCCACTATCGTATAAATCCACCCCATACATCGTTGTCATTTATACAATGATAACACAGGTCTAGAGATATATTGGGACTTTGCAAAGTTGTATATACCAATAATCGCATTGCTTCACAAGGATTTGTAGCCTAACATGAACTGAATAGGGTACCAAAAGGCATGGCCTAGAACTGACTTTATGCCATACGGTAGCCTATATTGAGAACAAAATAACAATTTATTTAACATTATTCACACCCTTTAACTTTCACCCCACATCGATAAAATAACATAAGTGGTATAGCTATGGCTAATGCCAATATTACCATTTGCCATAGGTGCAGAAAACCCAACATGACTTATGTTTCTTCTATTCTTCTGAACGCTAAAGATCACAGCTAAAGCAATGTTAACCTACGGACACATTTACCGCAAAGAAATTGCATAGAAATAATTTACCTTGCTTGTATGAAAGTCTTTCAGATTTCAGCACCTGTTGCCTGTTGAATATATGCATAAAATACAATGTCAACTATATATATATCTTTCCTATATATATATATATATATATATATATATATATATAAAGTTGATGTTACACATAAACAGGTGTACTTATGCAAGAAAACATTGTTAATATCAGAACCAAATCTATTCAGATGGTGCACAGTCCAAAATGCACCGAAGATGACATATAGGTAGGCCTATTTCAGCAGCTGATTTTAAACGACAAGAGCACAACTAATTTGTGATGGAAAATTGGCAGCATTGTACATGCTTAGTTTACTTATAAATATTTTCGGGCTTTGGAAATGAAAATTACAGTGACATGCATCCCTTTACCCAGTGGGTGAAGGGAGAAGGGGGGAGAGGAGAGAGTACACACACACACGCAAACCTGCTACCACTCAATTGCAAAACCTTTGCCCATTTATAACGCAATTAAGCTTTTTGATCCACCAATAAAGTTCAGAAGAAAAAAAACAAGTCCAGGCAGCTAGACTCAGAGAAATAATATAGGCCTACCATCACATAAGAAAAAATGTAAACTGAACTCTATTTCAACTGGTCACAATGTCATTAAAAAAATATAAACCGACAATTTCTATAGATAGTATTTTTCTCGGTTCTCTTGAGGCTTGGAAAAATAAAGTTTATCTAAAATAATACAAGTATTTTGTGTGTTGCCAAGATTCTCTTGGCTCTATTGTTGTCCGCTGCAAAGGCTGATTAATTAATTTCACACTGTAGCTCCAGAGAAGATTTTCCCACAAACAAGTGACCGAGAAAAATGTAGCCCCAAAGAAAGTCAACATCAAGTTCAACAACGTGCTGGCGCTCATTAGCATGACAATGGTGTCTGGGAGCACAGAAGTCTTCTTAACAAGAGGGTCTGGCGTCAAGACACTCCACCTCCCAGACCCCAGAACATTTTCCCAGGCTCTCCTAACAATCGCACAACTGTTTGCTTTAAACGCCAGCGCTGGGGCCACTCGGTTCACCCCATCATTACTCCGCGGACTGCACAATGGACGATTCCGTTAAGACATGACATATTAACGCCGACATACTGCTAATGTTTTCTTACTTTTCAATGGAAGTAAAAATGTGTAGCCTATATCATTTCAAACCACTTCAATAAATAATTTTAAAAAACTAACAATAAATGCAAGTGGATTATAATGCTGTTATTCCGCTATTAGGACAAATATTATTATATAGACTACTTTTGTAATAAGTAAAACAATTTTAAAAAATAATAATAAAAAGCAGTAGGCCTACCTAAGCAATTCCAAAGTACCACCAAAATTGACATTTTTTAAATCTTATAACCAACTCAAGTAGGCTTGACACCCGTTGCTATAATAATAATTTTAATGCATACTTACATACCGTAAATCCAATAAAATAGGCGTTACTGATGTCCACATTGAACTTCAGTTAGGCAATAGAATTTTTGATGATAGAAAAACTCGAGTTCTGCAGCAGCAGTGTAGAGTTTGCTACAGCTATACGATTTTGAACTGAGCCAGCGAGAAATAAACCCGGAGCTATCTTGCATAGATACATTTTGAAAGAGACCAAAGGTATGTACTGAGTCAATCCAATCCGGAGCAGTTTACTACAAACACTGGCATTAGTCTACTTTTGCTTGAGTGGCCTGAGACAAGAAAACTGGCCAAACGACTCTCTAAATTGTGCAAGTGTCCAGACTGCCAGTCAGTCCCGCACCACATGTCGTTGGCCTCGTCACGAGCCCGCCTGGCGTGGACGTGTCCAGAAACCCAAACAGTTCTGCTCCTCTATTCATTGTCCATTGTGAATTGATGTCTATTGTTCCAAATCTGTGTGAATTCTCCTTTGCCCTTTTTAGTTACGCCCATAATCTTTTTCTGAATCACTCGCTAGACAAGAGACAGAGATATATGTAGGCTAGTGTGGAGGCAGAAGTAGAGAGATCTATAGAAGGGATCCAACACGACTTAGATCCATGAGCAGAGAAATAGAATGCTTGAAAGCCTTTTCCCATCACTCGCCAAGACGCAATACACCCAAATGCCAGCCAGCTACATCTCCAAGTGATTCTTAACTTTTACCCATCAAATGTTTCCTTTTTTTCCACTTAACATTGGCCACAATTACAACTCCATCATCCAACTCCACATTATTTTAAGTCGACTCTCTTGCAATCCTCGCAGAAAGGCTGGATGGCACAGTTCTAAAAATTGCTGGCCTACATTTCGGCACCATCGCATCAGCGGAGAGGGACCCGTCACTGCAACCACGGGTCCCCGTGCTGCGCCTTGTTGCTTGAAGTAACACTTGCGTCAACTGCTTGCCTAGTCACTGAGTCAAAACGCGAGAGAGTGAATACGCGCCAAGCCTTTAGTCCCGTTCAGAAATAACAAGGAACATGCTAGCGCAATTATTAGAGGTGGATAAGACACAGTT
This sequence comes from Oncorhynchus clarkii lewisi, assembly GCF_045791955.1. Lineage (NCBI taxonomy): Eukaryota > Metazoa > Chordata > Actinopteri > Salmoniformes > Salmonidae > Oncorhynchus > Oncorhynchus clarkii. Next base: position 60,847,076 of record NC_092151.1, on the reverse strand, counting down.
TCAGCCGAGCAAATGAGCGAAGCACTGACTACAGCCTCCTCTTGTCGAGGACCACTATGAGAAAGGATGATTTCCTCTGGGTTCTGTATAGGTTCTGGGTCACGTTGCCTTACGTGGGTCTCGGTGGCTACGTCTCCATCCTCAGACCGCGCACAACCGTGTGCTGTTGAATAGTGTTTTCTCATGCGACCACAGAGTTAACGCTTGTAACAAATGAGCAGGTACTTCATTCGAAAACACGACGGATAGCCTGATTGCAGGTGGATTCCGCGTTGAGTTGAAAGATACGTGCAAGTCCAAGCGCCTCGTATTTCACTACGTGAGTGAATACGTGCTTACGTCAGGAACCGGGATCGTTACCCTCCTTAGACGATTCAACGTTATCGTGAGAGGTTTAAGTAGGTTATTAGCAAAAACATAGTTTTGTGCATTTTAGTGTATAGCTATGGTTGATATTTTGGCAAATAACGTGTCTTAGTTGGAAGAGCATGGCACTTGCAACGCCAATGTTGTGGGTTCGATTCCCACGGGGGACCAGTACGAAAACACATGAAGATGTATGTAACTCACTACTGTAAGTCGCTCTGGATCAGAGCGTCTGCTAAACTGTAAATGTAAAACATTTTGAGAGCGAGATATCTGTTTCACTTAATGTGCCCCTACATTTATTTACACTACAAACTATGATAGGCTTATACACATGTAGCATGTTATTTTTTTCAGTTGTGTGTGTGTGTGTGTGTGTGTGTGTGTGTGTGTGTGTGTGTGTGTGTGTGTGTGTGTGTGTGTGTGTGTGTGTGTGTGTGTGCAACAAGTTGATCAGCTTTCCTCAACATATTTCTCTTAATTTATGTCTGTTGAATATCTGAATATAATAGGCATCACATTGATCAATTAGGCCATGGTAATAACAAATGACAACCTTTGCAAGTTTTGAAGGCATCAGACAAAAAAAGCTTCTGGTGAAATTAATTACGGAATAGGCCTATAGACACCTGCACGAGAGTAGTTTAGCACTGCCTATGTTTAGCAAGAATTTATTTAGATAATATAAAAATTCATATCAAAGCGTTTCGTTTGATTGACTGTCTTTACAGTCTTTTTCGCAGCTCATCTGACCAGATATAGTTTTAACGACGCAAAGAAAAGTGGTAAAAGTATAATAATAATAATGTCATAGCCTACATCTTTCGATTAAATCTGAAGTAAAAACTTACATCTTTGCTGCAACTCAATGTCCCTTTGAGAAACAATTTGATTTTGATAATAACCATAATCTTTAACGATCAATGTCAAGGGCAGCAGAACTCGTTTGAATGAGCTGGCCCCTAACTTGGGCCTCTACATTTTGTAACGGTTCTCAGTGTATACAAGGAACCAATTGGACAAAGAATATAGGATACGTTTTTTAACAGACGTAAATCCACAGATTAATTTAGCTGATTATCAGCAAACTATAACTTGGAGGTAAATGGAACTCATTCATGTAATCTATAGTTTATCCATGAAAGATCATGAATAACTCGTTTTTTTGTTGGTCAGGAATGCCAGACAGCCTACACTTCACACAACCGCAACGCTTGAAATAACCTAAATAGCCTACATATCAAACATATTAGGATCTATTATTACTATTATAATTTTAACAACGTATTTTTATTGAATTATAGGTGTAATATTTAGTATAAACCTGATTTGAACTGTACATTTATACAAACTGAAATTGCAGCATTTCACCTAATTCATGGCATCGCGTGGTAGCAGACTTAATGTATCTCACTGTAAAAATCAGTTACAAGCCTATCTATGCCTTGCAAAGGCAGATTTTTGGCGTTAATAGCTCCTATTGACTACTAGACATTGATAAAGGAGTGTGAATACAAGCCTATAAAATAAGCCTACATGACCGTTTTTGAAACTCACGAATTGCAGCATGTATCTGAGTAGGCTATCTCGAAACTGGCAATTTTGTTTAAATCCTAAACCACCCCAAGATAAAGGATTCAAGCAAGGACTGAAGCAACTGCAGAAACAGCGACGCCCATCGGACGAAAGTACTAGTCCATGGAATGCACGAAATCTGATTAATATTTATGAATAACCTATTATACAAAATGAAATGGCTATTGGTCACACTTTCATTACATTGTAAGGAAAGTATCATTATTAGTCGCAGCAATTAGTAGTATATTTGTAGCCGTCTATAAACAGACGAGACACATCATTTTGAATATTTTTATGAGATATAGACCTAATCACATTTGGAAATGTATTTAATTGCACTCAATTAAACGTGTTCTTAAATAATAATGTGGATGACATAAAATAGATACAAGAATAATCATAAATGACATGTTTAAAAAGTATGCTGGAAGACGACTCCAGGTGACATGATGTTAATAACCCATGAGAACAATTAAAACGTAATTTGATCATCCTCGGTATTTTAAATATAAAGAAAATAAAACTGGAGTCATGCGGTGTTATTAAAAAATCCCCATAAGAACATATACAGCTAGAAGATCACAACGCCCGAAAAACCTGTAGCCTACTGGACCCGACCACAATCAAATTATATCAAGACAGTTGGTGACGAGATCTATGCATTTATCGAAAGTGAATCAAACAAAGCTAACAACCGATAATTGAATGTCAATCTTGGAAATTGGAAATTGTGGTTGCCTAACATTAACTATATGATTCTGCATTGACTTTTATTTAACATAGTGAAGAATAATTTGAACTATTTTATCAATTTTATGCTAACATAGATTTAAAATCTGAGGGGTTTATTATTAATATGCTTATAAAGCGTTGTTTTCATGTTTCAACCTGGGCATAAGAGCAGAGCAATATTACTTTTCGCTGAAAAGGGGTGTGGTAAAACCTATGAGAGCCACATACATTAGACACGTGCTGCCCAACTACAGAAAAAAGAGGTTCACTATTGCCATTCAAATTAAAGGTGCATTTAGAGTGAGACTCCGTTTTAAATGTGATCTGTGTGGAACACCTTATCCAGTAATTGCATTTCTATTTATCAAAGAACACTCTCATGTTACCTCTCTTCCAATTAAGTGAAACATACAGGAGTATATGATCAATCTAATATAATATATTTATAATTATCTGAACTATCAATAATCTATCAATAATCTATCAATGAGACATATAATCTCACAGCAAAAGTTACTTCAGGGCTAGACTCAAAATAATCTTGATCGGACATATAATCTCACAGCAAAAGTTCCTTCAGGGCTAAACTCAAAATAATCTTGATGGGACATATAATCTCACAGGAAAAGTTCCTTCAGGGCTAAACTCAAAAGTGTCTTGATGGGACATATAATCTCACAGGAAAAGTTCCTTCAGGGCTAAACTCAAAATAATTTTGTTTATGAGCATACAATTCATAGGATTGATTGGATAGAGGAGCAGGATTCACTAAGATCATTCAGAAAAATATAGTAATAAAAAGCCCTATTGCCTGATTGGACAATATAACATATTGCAGTGTGTATATAATGTATTTGTGCCTCAGTGCAGTGTCTTTATGCAGTATACATCTCTATGCTTTTGAAAGAGCAATATGTTATCTAAAAAGTCAAAACATCTTGGTAATCACGTGTTGAAAGGAAATTCAGTGGACCACTCTAATAGCATCTTCTTACTGTATCGGGCTATTGCCACCCTATCCTACCACCACCATGATTAAATAACAATTTCATGACAGTTTGAAGTTTTGAAATATATGACGTATTATACAGTATTAAACTCATATATCTGTAATATATCTGTAACTGCAGCAATTCCTTTGGAGTAACTGGATTTCTGTTGGATGATGCTATTAGTGGAATACCTCTGGTGTACCTTAACCGACTGCAGATGAATGGTCTGTATATGGTTTGCTATAAATATCCCAAATGTACACTATGTGTATTTCAGCATAATATTATGACAGAGAGTCCTTTAATTCATTTGCAGTGGGTTAATTCAGGGTCATACACAGTGTTTCTCGGTAGTCTTAAACAAATCTACTTTGAAACAAAAGTAGACACCTCACAGACATGGCTATGGGCTTTAAAAAAAGGAAGACACATGTACCATGTCAGATATATAGTTGAAATGTATTCAATTTTAAGTTTGCATCCCATTATTAGACTTTATATACATTACAGAAGACTGAAATATAACAAAACCGTTTGGCATAGAAACAATGGATTTTTATTTAATTTTTTAAGGTTGATATTTATGAAATTATGAAAAATATGAATAACGTTCCACCCATTAGGCCACTAGGTAATTTGACTGCAGGAAAGGGCTACTTGGAGTTGAATTTAATAAACAATGATTCTATCTTGTCTCCCTCTGATGAGGAGAAAGAGAACGACAAACATAATTTAACTGCCACACTGCAGTGTTAGACTATAAATGACTATTATCATAGAATTTCCTTCCATCATATATGCATGTTTTAATTATCTTATAATTTGAGCATATAAACTGCTATATGTAAATGTTATAATTGAATGCATAATAGTAGAATCGAAGGCAATATCGTCCAACCTGACACAGTGAGTTATACAAACACAAACATCCCATTTTAAATTATGCAAAAGCATGCACAAAGATTAGTCCCATACATTTGTGTCTATCAATCCCCTCTCAGCGGTGAGTTAATCAGTCATTGATAGACAGAATTTTAAATCAACCCTCAAATCAAGACACAGAATTACTTAATTATAGACACAGAATTACAAAATTGCCATAATATTCTGCATGTAACATAATCCATAAATCAATATTTTTTTTAATGTATACTACCAGATATAACCGCATAACACCACTGAATCACTAGAGTCAGGTCCAATGGTTTACAAGTGACCAAATCAAGGGTCCCACTTTTGAGAATTACAATAGCCATACTTCAAAGGGCTTGACCTCACATAAGGGCATTAAGGAGTCTCATGGGTCATGCATCAAGTCAAAGAGAGACCAAATATTTGAGGGCACCGTAGCCCGCTAACCCTACTCCAATTAGTACTAACTGCCTATAGACTATAAAGAGCTATTTTGATGACAGGGCTCAGTTTAAAATCTAAATTAGCTTCAGAATATTATCAAAAGATTAACTGCTGGGTGAAATTAGTCTAGGAAACCGCCTCATAGCAATGCTCACAAATGCATGACCTATAGAATCAGCCATTATCAACTGAAAATACCCCTGCATGCTATTCAGGGAGAAGACATTTGGAATGTATTCCCAGAGAAATGCCAGAGTTCAAGAGTGTAACATCAGTCAAACAATCTACAGAGCATGGCATGCAGAGGGAACAGCACGTGCCCCTTCAATCCACTTAAGAGTCATACACATATGAGATGTAGCTACGTTTGATTTACACCATATTCATTGTTATGCAACGTCCTATAAACCAGAAAACAAAACCTGCATAGATAGCACCCATGACTACTACTGCCAGGGTCTAGGTCTAGTAACCTTTATTATTCACCCTTCTCTACCCTGATGCAGCTACCACCACCCTCCACCTAAACAGTTGAGTAAGGAGAACCTGAGCCAAATCTAACATCAACACTCATTATGCCAGCAACACAAGTGAGTCAGGGTAGCAGTTATTGCACCGACGCCATGCCCTGTGACCTGCAATGTACAGTATACTATCAGCAGACATTTCCAATTGACTTAACGCAGAGGCTCTCGGAGGGATAACGCCCACCTGTATCATCAATAAATATATAATCAACATCATCAATGGAGGGAGGTCTAGAGGCAAGTTTGATACGGGAGCAAGCACATTCACTTTGGGCAAATTCTGGATTCTGTCTACACAATTCTGACATCAGAAACAATAAATCATGAGATGAAAATACATGGCATATGTCAACGGGAATATATCCATGACACATCAATAAATACGTGTAATGTAATAAACAGCCTCAACTTGCGCAGCTCTGAACTTGAGCTGGCCTACCATTTCACAAGAATTCCATGTGAATGATAACAAATGGAAATAGGCTAATAATCTTAACTTGATAGGTAAGGCATAACCTCTACGTTTGTCTCCCCACAGCAATGATACATATCAAATATGGAATTCCTTTTATATGCATAACATAACATGTGTGAAGGAAATGTACATTCAGAATAATTACATTATCTAGCTAGTAGCATTACGCACGACTCAACATTATACCCATGGAATGTAATTAATGTAGCGTACATTGTTAAATTGCAAAATGTTTACTCTGAAATTATAAGCAATAATCCACAGATGGTAGTCGATGCATAATGAATAATACAAAAAAAATGTCTGTGAAATGAAGGTTGTAAAGTAGCCTGCGTTGAGGCCTATATCCGCAAGAAGAAGAATACAGTTGATAAACTTACAGTGTGTGTCCTGGAGAGTTCCTGCAGAGAGGGAGATGCTTATTCGTTCCCTGCCATGAGAAAAAAGACTGGGTTCTATCTGCCTCCCCTCTTTAATTACAAGCGGGATGAATTTTATGCTAATGAGAACAACTCGCGCAGCATAAAGGAAGGGAGGGAGCAAGGGCCAAATTCGCCTCTCCTTTCCCATGCAATTCCGACGGTCAAGTTCAAGCGCAGAGACTTGTGCAGACAATTATCATTCAAAACACGTATGTGTATAGGAACATAGCCTATGTGCAAAATTCGTTGGGGGAGGTAGTCCTCAAAATGTTTCTTTACCATTTAGGCATTTTGGTAGAGCCAGCCATTTTGCTATAATTACCTACCCCCCTTGTGGAATATGAAGATGAAATCAAGCTATCCAGATTTAAAACCATAAAGTCAATGAAATAGCTTAAACATGACATTGAACAGATTTGGCTCAATTTCTTTTTCTAATGATCAGTGAACATTTTAATTCAGAGCGAGGCCTACATTCTGATAACATGTCGCAAACATATAGAGTAGGTAAGTGTTAGGAATTACAATTAAATTGAACTGCTTCACTTTCTCAATGTATTATTTATTCTCATCACATTCCCTCTTGAAAAGAACAAGTGCACATCATTCAAAGTTCATACATCTGGCCAATCTAGCTCCATTTCATGTTTTGTCGAGGTACAGTAAAACAACCACCATATTGTACCTCTAAAATTCCCATTTAGTTTCACTGTCTCAACATACAGTAGGCCTATAATATGGTCAGTAAAGGGAACGGTAGGGTAACAGTAGAGGAGAGTATCAGAGATGTATGAAGCACAAGAAAATTTAGGATATATACCTGGACAGAAAATGGCTTGGAAATAACATTTAATCCTTTAAAAAACGAATCATGTCTAAATGGTCATTTAGATGTAAAAAAAAAAAAAAAAAAAAAAAAAAACGATGTATATAAATGTACCTCCTGATAAAATATCATAGTCCTATGTACAGTAGTTCCAATTACTCAGTACACAGCCGTTCATGTTGAGACACACACAAACACAAACACGCGTGAGCTACAAAAGATTACCTGCCAGATGCGATGAACACCGAGAAGCACTCAGCACAACATAATTACCGCTGTACATTTAAGTAATTATGCGTGTACATGTGCACTCATTCATGTAGTCAAAATCCTGAATCAGTATGAGGACAAGCTATAGCAACTAAACGTGCCTCAGAGTCATGCCAATCCAATTTGGCTTGGTTCAGCCGAATTAGCTGCATTTATGTAGCCTAAATCCCTAATCGGGAACACTATGGGGAGATGTGAATGTGAATATACGTGGTCATTTGATGGTTTAATTTAATTTCTCACTGTTCAGGATTATGAAATACTTGCATCCTATTGCAGATGTGGCCCTTTGGACCTCGTTGTTGTGTAATGAAGAAGGGAGAAAGAGCAGGATAACACTCACATGGACACAACGCTGATGCTATTCCTTTCTTCCAACCAGTCTGAATCAAATGAAGTGGATGGATGGCCATCCAGGATGACCAAAGCTATATACCTCCATTTGAATATGAATAATTGCCTGAACATGCAGAAATGTCAATACATTCCAATGTTATTAGGCCTGAAGGTGGCCCACATCAGTTAGACACAAAATGCTATCATAACTGAGACTGTAGCTTGACTTCCTCTCTTCAATTGCATGTTAAGCATAATTATACATTTGTATTTTGCTATTGACTAAATGACTGAAGACACCAGTCTGCCAATGAGGGAAGAAGGCACCAACAGGAAAGAGATCTATGATCTGTTAAAGTGTGATATGATAGGACAGGCTTGATTTGGAGGCAAACACTTTCATGTGCTGCTTGCCACATGTCACCCTCGCTGTGCTAGTCAGATGCCAACTGGTTAATCAATCCTCTTTGAAAAGCCATATATTGTGGCACCACCATATCTGGCACCTCAGAGCATTTTGATTCTGTTCAATTCAGTACAGTACAGACAATGAATGGGAGTGTCATAGGGATGGGCTGTGCACTGTGCGCAGTGTCTCTACTTTTTCTGCATTGTAGCCTACTCCCTGTCCCTCCCTCCCTCCCTCCCTGCCCAAGACTCCCCCCTGAGATATGGCAGTGTCTGAAATGTCATAGTCATGAATCTCACACCTCTTTTAAATCCCTCTGACAAATCAGTCCCAGTCTCCTCAGTTTCCATAGCTATCCCTGCGCCATGCACATGCAGAGTGGATGAGGCAGCCTGTGAGTGGAGAGAAAGGTGCAGGAGGTGGGAGGGTCCACTGACAGGGCCACCGCTGCCACATTTGCATGTATTCAAATAAAGCATGAATAACATGCATGCAGCAAACAAAGACAGGCCAATGAGAAGGCCTCTTTCCCGCCAGCCCACAAGCCCACTGTATTCACAGCAGCACCCTGGGACGAAGACAGGGAAGTGGTGTGAGAGCAGAGCGGCCCCTGAGTGATGCAGGAGGGAGACACTTGTGGCTCCCAGAATATTAGCATTCAATTTGTGCCCATTTCCCAGTAATGTCTGGACAGAGATGGTTAATATGTCTGAGGAGTTACAGTTTGTATCAAAGATGATAGTGAAGGTGTTTTTCAAGGTGCCATTTTTCTTGCATACTGAAATGTGTCTATTAGAAAGATGTTCAACATCGAACCATAGAAGACATTGGGACACAATTCAAAGACACATCAACCTCCTGCTCAAATCTTTGAAACACATAGGCCTACATTGCAGATTCAGATTTTACTTACACAGTATGGACAATGCAGTTCTTTATACAGCAGCACACATGTACAGGTCTGTAGACCAGATACCCGCTTTCTCCACTGATTGTACAACACTACAGTCAACTGTCACACGCAATTTTGCACCACATTTTCAAGAGGAAATTGTTTGCATTTTCACTGGGTAGCCCTTTCGCCTTGATTTACAGGCAAAGACGTAGGCCCGTTGGTGCATACTTGCTTAAGCGAGATGTTACCATCTTCCACAATGCTTCTTTTGTTGTCGTTCACCATTCTGATAGAAATCACATGCTCTTGTGCACAAGCTCTGTGGGCAAAACATCCAACACAAATTCAGCAAGACGGGTGCTGCCAATTAGCAAAAAGTGGAAATTGTATCAGCTTTTTAAAAGATCCTCACAAACAAGTGGACACACATGCTAAACTCAGATTTGAATGCAATGAATGGCTTTTTAGCAAAAGATCTGAGAGGTTCTGCTCTGTATGCTCCAGTGGAGGAATACAGGAGACTGCTTTATAGAGGATGATCTGTCATTTCTATGCATGGCCTGGACCTGTGTGTGTGTGTGTGTGTGTGTGTGTGTGTGTGTGTGTGTGTGTGTGTGTGTGTGTGTGTGGTGGGCCATGCTTTATCAGCCGATCAAGCAAACCACACTGCGGAAGGTTAGAGGCACGTACAAACGTCCTTGTTGCCAAACTATTCCCCCAGCAGTGGCTTACCCTGACAAGCTCAGGCTCAGACATTATCTTTAAAATCTGTAACATCTGATCAAATCACGCATTCTATACCACTATATTTCTATATAAAATAAAATAAAAACATAAATGAAATGAATTAAGGTTTGTCTGAAACAGGCTACAGTAAAACACATTCAGCCTTTTTACACTGCATTGTTCTTAGCTCCCAGGCTATCTTAGCTCCAGGCTAAGACTGGCCCTGGGCTAGCTTAGCTTGTGTTCACACAAGCATTTGTTAACCCAGGGCTAACGGACAAGCCCAATACGTGACCACTCTAGTTCTACGTAGAGTCCTGCATGGGCATTGGATTTAAGCCCTACCCATACAAATGACATTCAGGCCCTGCTCAAACTGAAATCCGTTAGTTAGAAAATGGGTTTGTGCAATCCCCAGATACTTGGGATGTCCCTACCCTAAATCCTAACCGGTAACCTTACCCTAACCTGTTTAGAGCGTTGGGCTAGTAACCGAAAGGTTGCTGGTTCGAATAACCTAGCCGACAAGGTATAAAAACTGTTCACGTGCCGTTGAGCAAGGCACTTAACCCTAATTTGTGCAAGGGGCGTATGTGGTGTATGTGACAAATATAAACAAACATATTCTACCCTAACTGTAACCCTAACCTTAACCCTAACTGTAACCCTAACCCTTACCTTAACCCTTACCTTAACCATTTTACATTTCAACTTCAATATGGTGACGTCAAAGTTGGACATCCCAAATCTGTCTGCCCCCCCCCCCCTCCGGAGCAGGGCCAGCTAGCCCTGGACTAACATAGGTGTTAGCCCACTTTAGAATGTGCAAGTGTGAACACTTGCTTTCCCAGGGCTAAAATCTCCCTTAGCCCAGGGCTTAGAAGGCTCTTCGCCCTGGGATAAGGTGTGAATGCAAATGCTGCGATGACACATTCTTTTTCACAGGATGGCTCCAGGGCTACAGTGCTTTCACAGAGACCTAACTTTATTGACTGAGTCCACAAGAACGACCAAAACCAGTGACAAACAAAAAATTCTGATTGAAAGAAAGAACAGTTAGCAACTGCAATCAAACATGAATTGCAATACAAAAGACAGCTGCAAGACAATCGCCATAAAGAGCGACTGCATGTGTTTTTCTGGGGGGGTGTGGTAGTTACTGATGTTTATCCCCCCATGAGACACCATTGGAACAAAGTTAGTATAACTTCCTCAAAATAGTCAGAATTAATCTAAGATAACTCAAGAAATCTGTAATTAGTTATGACATTTTTGCAGAGGATATTTTAGTCGCGCAATTCTAGCTCAGGTGCATTATTTCTCATGTAAAATGATGTATGATGTGTTGTCGTATGTAAACAATCCCATTGTCAGATAACATGAAAATAGAGCTCTTTGGTCACATACCAGTGGTGAATTTGGCATCGAAAAACAGAAGCATATGCAGAAAAATACCTCATACCTATAGTAAAATATGGCAGTGCATCTTTGATGTTATGGGGCCATTTTGCTTTCACTGGTCTTGTAAACCTTGTTAAGGTCAACGGCATCATGAACTTTACCAAGTACTGTGACATTTTAGCCAAAAACCTGCTTGCCTCTGCCAGGAGGCTGACACTTGGCCACAAGTGGATCTTCCAGCAAGACGATAACCCAAGCACACATTAAAATCCACAAAGAAATGGTTAATTGACCACAAAAATCTATATTTTGCAACAGCCATCTCAGTCTCCAGACTTGAACCCAATTGAAAACCTGTGGTTTGAATTGAAGAGGTCCGTCCATAAGAGCAGACGAAGGATATCAAGGATCTGGACGGATTCTGTATGGAGGAATGATCTAAGATCTCTCCCAATGTGTTCTCCAATCTCATAAAACCTTTTAGAAAAGGCTCAGTGTCGTTATGAAAGGTAGGGTGCTGTGGTACTGGAGTACTAAAAATTTGCCTGACGACTTAAACCGAATTATTCCGCTGCTCTAATTCGCTACAAACTTCAGTCTAAGACTGCCATTGTTGAAGTTGTTTGTGGTGACTTCAAAATGAGGGGTGTTGTACAAAACAAAGTCATCAGTGATTGGCTCATCTCTAACCAATCAGAGTATCAAAGCCAATGCTCAAAACGCCACTTTACCCACGTGTGTTCTGGCTCTGGCGTTTGGTCGGAGCAAAGAGTTCGGGTAGCCAGGCACACTGAAAACATGGGTGCTGATCATTTTAATTACTTGTTGAACAAAATCTATTTCTCTGAGCAATTGTATTATTATATTATTTTTTTGCATGGAATCCAGCTCAGTATTTGTATAATTTATTTTATAAAGTTTTTTTGTTCGTCTTTATCAAGGGTTCCAATCATTGCGGACCTGACTGTATCATTTCTCTCCCTCATGAGGAGGGAGGATAATGTTCACAGAAGTAACAAGTAACTGTAGACCAGCCAATTAGTGAGTGTGTTTTCAATGATAACAATTTGGTTTATGATTTATTAAGTGATTAAAACATGTCATTCTGTTACCAAATCGGTAACAGAACGAACCAAAAATCTAAAACCAAAAACAGAATGACTGCAACTGAACTGGCTACAATGGGAATTCATTGTAATCACAAACCAGAATTGGGTCACCTGCTACTGTCCTCCCTTCCACTGGCATACTGGTACTGTATGTTCAGCTCAGAACTGTTTTCTTTCTCTTTCTGTAGTGTGGTGGTCAAAACAAAAGGTATAAAAACATTCTTTCTCTCTCCCCGTCTCTCTTCTCTCTCTCTCCTTTTAATGTCACCGCTCCCGGCTCTTACTTTCACCTACCCATGAGCCTCCTCTCTTTCCATTTACTGTAATCAGCCCTCTCACCCACTGAACACCGACCGACACCGGACGTCCATGGATGTTGAAAGTAGTTTAAATTTGGTCAGTCCAAATCTGAACCAATCATAGATGTTTCTGTTTCAAAAGCTTGGACAGCGCAGTGCAGTATAGTATAGGAGTATAGGTCAATACAATACAGTACAGAACTGCACAGTAGAGTTGAAATAAAATCAAATAAATGCACATTTGATTTGTCACATGCGCCGAATACAACAGTGAAATGCTTACTTACAAGCCCTTAACAATGCTTTAAGAAGTTAAGAAAAAAATCAAATTCAGTGTTAAGTAAAAAAATAGAAAAGTAAAAAAAATAGAAAATAACAAGCGAGGCTATATACAGGGGGTACCGGTACAGAGTCAATGTGCGGGGCCAGGTAATTGAGGTAATATGTACATGTAGGTAGAGTTAAGGTGATAGATTATAGATTATAAACAGAGAGCAGCAGCAGCGTAAAAGAGGGGTCTGGGTAACCCTTTGATTAGCTATTCAGGAGTCTTATGGCTTGGGGGTAGAAGCTGTTAAGAAGTCTTTTGGACCTCGACTTGGCGCTCCGGGTACCGCTTGCCGTGCGGTAGCAGAGAGAACAGTGTATGGTTCCTCTGAAACCGCCTGGTAAAGAGGTCCTGGATGGCAGGAAGCTTGGCCCCAGTAATGGACTGGGCCGTACACAGTACCCTCTGTAGTGCCTTGTGTTCGGAGCAGTTCCCATACCAGGCAGTGATGCAACCATGGCATTTAACATGCTGATGGAAATTAGGTAAATCTGATTTGAGTTTCCCTGCATTAAAGTCCCCAGCCACTAGGAGCGCTGCCTCTGGATGAGCGTTTTCCTGTTTGCTTATGGCTGTATACTGCTCATCGAGTGTGGTCTTAGTGCCAGCGTTGGTCTGCGGTGGTATATAGACAGCTACAAAAAATATAGATGTAAACACTCTTGGTAAATAGTGTGGTCTACAGCTTATCATGAGATACTCTACCTCAGGCGAACAAAACCTCCAGACTTCCTTAAATTTCATGCACCAGCTGTTGCATAGGCCGCCGCTCCTTGTCTTACCAGAGGCCGCTGTTCTATCCTGCCGTTAAAGCTTAATATCCACCAGCTGTATGTTAATCATGATGTCCAAACTGCACAGTTCAACCCCGACTCGGTGAAACATAAGATATAACAGTTTTTAATGTCCCGTTGGTAGGACATACGTGCTTGTAGTTTGTCTATTTTTGTTACCGATTGATTGTATGTTTGCTAACAGGACCGATGGTAAAGGTAGATTACCCTCTCGGCGATGGATCCTTACAAGGATCCTTGTAAGACATGGTGACAGAAACAATAAGTTACAAACAATGCAAAAAAACATACACAATAGCACAATTGGTCATCTCCTTCGGCGCCATTATCATCTGATTAGTTTAGTACAGTAAAGTACAATAGAGCACACTAGAGTATATTATAATTTACTGTACTCTACTGAACTATACTCTATTCGACTGAACTATACTGAATTGAACTATACTCTACTCTACTGAACTCTACTCTACTGAACTCTGCTCTACTGAACTCTGCTCTACTGAACTCTGCTCTACTGAACTCTGCTCTACTCTACGGTGCTGTACTGTGATGTCCAAACTTATGAAACATAGACATCTATGATTGATACAGACATTATGCGGTCCGGACCAACTAAATGTGGTCTTGTTTGTACAGATCAGGGATCCATGATCATGTTACCATCACTTTGTTTCTGGGTGTTAATCCACTTTACTTACTTTAGTTCAATAACAGAAATAGAAGAGAAGAAAATCTAACTCAAGGTGACATATTGTATCATAGTTGACAGTCCATTCTTTCTGCAGACATCTTTGAATCTTAATTCGGTCTGTATATTTAAGAAATATTTAAGATATTGGAAAACGTGGTCACATAAAAGACTGAGGGCGATTTGACCTCATTCTGTTATTAAATCTGCATTGTTCTTCAAGTAAATGTGTTTTTGTAAAATTTTCTGTAGAAATTGTTAGTAGTTCATGTGCATAGAGGTTCATGGTTTGTTTAACTTTGCAATGAACAGTCTTTATTTGGCATACTTGTGAGAAAAAAAAATATGAGTCTCAGCATCTTTATGTTATCATGGAATTGTCCATAATATTTATCTCCAGACGTAGGACCCACCGTGTTCAAAGCATGCAACAGGGAGATTATCATTAGGGAGATCCTATAAGCGAGGCATTCAGGGTTTTAAGGAGACATGGGGTGGAACTAAGTCAGGGATAAAACTGCACAGACAAAGAACGTGATAATTAGCCATGAACAGAGAGATAGAAAGACACATAGGCAGAAAGACAGACAGACCGACAGAACTTAAGAATCAACATGATTTACCACCCATCATCCAAATGTAACATCTAATAAAACTACAGGTTCTAGGCCCAATGATAGGCAAACAGTCGGGAGGCAGATATAAAAATAACTATTAAAATGTATTAAAATATATAATAGTTTTGGTTTCCTTGTAAATCTGTAAACTGTACAAAACATGGGCAAGCTGCAGTATACAGGGTGTTCTCTAGCTACACTTTGTAATGGTAATATGTGAATGCTTCCATACAGCCGTTACACCTTACTATAAAGTGTAGCAAGGAATTGTTCAACAAACCTGCAACTGGACACGGACATTTTTCAAATACACTTTTTTCCTGAATCAAGAATGAGGAAAATATCGGCAATAACAGGTTAGTTGAAAATTTCCTTGAAACACTTTACAGTAGCTAAGCAACAGATGGAACAATGAGACAGATATTTCACCAGAAGTATAAATGTGAAGCATACGGTTGGCGTTTCCACTCACTACCAAATATGGTAATGAGAGAAAGCCCAGTGGCCGGCAGTGGGAGAAGATAGAAGGAGATGGATTTTGGCTGACATTCTGCACATTTTCTCATCAATTAAACATTTGATCTCAATACAGTTTTCTGCTCCCAAAACTATAATCTGTTACAAACCGAGTGGACTAAGTTTTGTAGACTTTACCCCTTGCTAAAGTGTCTTAATATCGCCTTGTTTAGCAGGACTGAAAAGGCGAATTTAGTTATTGCATACGCGCACTTCACAGAGTAGGCGTTCCCCAACGGAAATATGCACCGTACATGATTCAGACAACATCTTGGTGTCATTATACTCCTTATACTGTGCTCTAACTTCTTTGACCAAGAAGGAGAGTGATGGAGTGCTGCATCAGATGACCTGGCCTCCACAATCCCCCAACCTCAACCAAATTGAGATGGTTTGGGATGAGTCGGACTGCAGAGTGAAGGAAAAGCAGCCAGCAAGTGCTCAACATATGTGGGAACTCCTTCAAGATTATTGAAAAGCATTCCAGGTGAAACTGGTTGAGAGAATGCCAAGAGTGTGCAAAGTTGTCATCAAGGCAAAGGTTGGCTACTTTGAAGAATCTCAAATCTCAAATATATTTAGATTTATTTAACACTTCTTTGGTTACTACATGATTCCATATGTGTTATTTCATAGTTTTGACTTCTTCACTATTATTCTACAATGTAGAAAAGAGTAAAAAATAAAGAAAAACCCTTGAATGAGTAGGTGTTCTAAAACTTTTGACCGGTAATGTATGGAGAATGTCTAGATTCTGAAATACAACATTTTCCATTATTTTATTCAACATTAAAACATGTGTATATGTATATATCAAAACTACCCTTTCTGATTTTGCTTATTTTTAGACAAATTGTTTGTAACAATATAGTCTTCAAACACATCACATTTCCAGAGTGGGCTCTCTGGTACTTTTAATGATATGACACATTTTATACATAGAAATGGACATTATAGGCAATGAATCACAGTCCTCCTTTAGGATTGCACATCCAGCAAATCACGAGCAGAGGGAGTTCCCTTTGAATCCATGTACCAGTCACTGTTGGCGGTGCTCTTAAAATGTATCATAACCTTAGAATTAGCATAAAGCCAACTTTGGAAATGTAATATACTTGTAGAGTATATTGTTCCAAACAATATGTCTTAAAATAAACAAACTCAAAAAGAGTATTTCTGAGATATTAATATTTTAAATTTTTTATAAATTTATTTGAAAATGTGTATTTCAGAATATAGACAAACTCCATATGTTGGAGCACACTATGACACCAAGATTTTTTGATTCTCCCACAATAATAAGCCCAGTGTGATTGGCTTGAACAGCTGTTCATGTATGCTACATGTACTTAGCTTTATGATACAGTATCTCTAAAAAAATATTTTTTTTATCAGTGGTGTAAAGTATTTAAGTAAAAATACTTTAAAGTACTACTTATGTAGTCTTTTAGGGCATCTGTACTTTACTATTTATATTTTTTGACAACTTTTAGTTTTACTCCACTACATTCCTAAAGACAATTATGTACTTTTTACTCAAAACATTTTCCCTGACACCCAAAAGTGCACATTACATTTTGACTGCTTAGCAGGACAGGAAAATGGTCCAATTCAAGCACTTATCAAGAGAACATCCCTGGTCACCCGTACTGCCTCTGATCTGACGGACTCACTAAACAGAGAACATCCCTGGTCATCCGTACTGCCTCTGATCTGACGGACTCACTAAACAGAGAACATCCCTGGTCATCCGTACTGCCTCTGATCTGACGGACTCACTAAACAGAGAACATCCCTGGTCACCCGTACTGCCTCTGATCTGACGGACTCACTAAACAGAGAACATCCCTGGTCATCCGTACTGCCTCTGATCTGACGGACTCACTAAACAGAGAACATCCCTGGTCACCCGTACTGCCTCTGATCTGACGGACTCACTAAATACACATGCTCCGTTTGTAAATGATGTCTGAGTGTTAGTGTCCCCCTGGCTATATGTAAATAAAAATAAGAAAAAGGTGCCGTCTGGTTTCCTTAGTATAACACATTTGAAATAATTTATACTTTGATACTTAAGTATATTTTAGCAACTTTTGATATTGAAGTATATCTGAAACCAAACACTTTGGACTTTTACTCAAATAGTAATTTACTGGGTGACTTTCACTTTTACTTGAGTCATTTTCTATTAAGGTATCTTTACTTTTACTCAAGTATGACGACTGGGTACTTTTTCCACCACTGCTTTTTATTGCTAAGCAGGTGAAACAATTGATTTTCTCCATGAGAAAATACATGATTATTGTTATTGGGTGCGTTCGACCTTGTAGCCGAGTTGAAATGAGAGTCGAGACTGACTGATCTACAAATCACCTTGCAGTCTAAATAACTACTCAATATTATTTGAAGATCAGTCAGTCACAATTTACCCAAGATACATCACGGTTTTGATGCTCTCGAACACAGCCATTGTGACCGAGGAATATTTTTACTGGAAATCTTCCAATTTTTTTTAAATATTTTATAAGGGTATCCAATTAAATCGTCAACAGGCTTCTCGATCCAATGAAAACGCTTGTCTTTCTGAGGATCGTGGAACCCAAATCCGGGGGTGCGTTCAATTAGCATGACCGCTTGCTACGTTGCGGAACAGTTTGTATTGAACACACGTTTTCCCAAAACGTTCTTTTACGTTCCTGAACAGACTTTGAGATACGTACGCTCTCCTAGTGTACAGCCCCGTTTTGGTTCAAATGAAACGTTCTATTACGCTTTTATGTACTGAATGCAGCCCGAGTTTCACATGTCATCAGCTGTCAAGACACTGAAAGCTACCTACACGCGTGTGTAGCTAACACTACGAAAAAAACTTCGGATAATTGAAGAGATGGTGAGTAGCTAAATCTTTTGCTGTAGCCACTTGTACCCAGCATGTAAAGCTTCGCTAGCTAATGCCTGTAGCTAGCTTTTAGCCACTGTTACACGTATTTGACTACAAAATTGTTAGCCTAGCTAGCTAGCTTAGCATGATCAACTACCTGTAAAGTAACGAAGTTAGCTAGCTATAGGTTCCCTGTAAGTTGATAGCTGGCTGGGTGTCAGTTTGAAGTTAGCTAGCAGCATAAATTGCCCTTTCCATTCATTTTACTAGTTATGTACACGTTGCACAATAAGTTAGCTAGCTTGCTTGGGCTGCTATCATGGATGGTTAACTTAAACCTTCACAGCCACGACAGGAGGTATAGTGGCTATCTTGGGCAATTTATTTCATTGGCTGTAGAGGATTTGGTTTCTTCGTTGAAAAGTTGAATGACTGACACGGTAGGGAGTGCGCCCCCCACCCTTTGGCAGATGTAACGTTAGTAGCGACTCCTTTGAAATGCATAGCAGCTGATGTGTCAGATGAAAAATGTATCTGGAAATTCCATGTTGGCTGTCTATAAAAGTTGGGTTAACACATTTTTGTACTTTAGTTTGATTAACCAAGTGTGTGTGCGTTCTCTCTCACTGACCAGGCGCTGATTGGAGTGCAGTTGGTGGTCAGCTTGCTGGCTGCTAGCATCATGCAGAGAATGGCTCCACACTGTTCATTTGCTCGCTGGCTCCTGTGCAATGGCAGGTAAAGTCATGTACACAAATGTCATATACAGAAGTGGCTTTGGAGATGGGGTGTAGCTATGTCTTGGTAATGTTGACTTCATGGTAAGGGTTTGACATTCCTGGTATGATCATAAGGCCATGATAAACTCTTAGACCTTATCAGGGGCCATTTATTTGAAAGAACAACTGTGACCCTACTACTAGCTAATAACTTACTTGGGGTGTGTATAGATTTTTTTAACAAATCTAATTTTATCCTTTCAGTCTTTTCCGGTTCAAACACCCCTCTGAGGGAGAGCTGTGTGCCCTAGCTGGAAAACAGATGCCCAGCAAGCCCAGCAAGAGAGACAGGTGTGAGCTGGGCACAGGTGGGAGGGGGCATGATGATACAGTACAACTGGTGTCTGCTGCCTTTGTATCACTCTTATGGTGGTAGACTGGCTGTTAAAGGAAATGTTTGCTGACTACTTCTGTTTTGTAGGAGACAGAATGGGGACAGCAAGCCTCTCACAGTTCCCAAGGACATTGACCTTCACTTAGAAAAAGCTCCAGTCGGCGTCCTTGATGCCCTTGGTAAATAAACAAAAGTACCACATGTAAAAAAAAAAAGGCCATGCCTGTGCACGGGACTTTCCCCACAATCCTTTTAGGGTGGCTATCTCTCCATCTTAGCTGTCAATCATAGCCCATAATTTTCGGACAATCAAAGATCAAATCAAATTGTATTTGTCACATGCGCCGAATATATATTGTGTAGACCTTACTGTGAAATGCTTACTTACAAGCCCTTAACCAACAATTCAAGAAATAGAGTTAAGAAAGTATTTACTAAATACACTTAAGTAATAAAATAAAAAGTAACACAATAAAATAACAATAAGGCTATATACACAGAGGGTACCGGTACTGAGACAGTGTGCGGGGGTACAGGTTAGTCGAGGTAGTTTGCACATGTAGTTTGGGGTAAAGTGTCTATGCATAGATAATAAACAGCAGTGTAAAAAGAAAGGGGGGGGGGGGGGGGGTGTCAATATAAATTGTCTGGGTGGCCAATGTATTAATTATTCAGCAGTCTTAGGGGGTAGAAGCTGTTAAGGAGTCTTTTGGACCTAGACTTGGCGCTCTGGTACCCCTTGCCGTGCCGAGAGAACAGTATGACTTTGGTGACTGGAGTCTTTGACAATTTTTGGGGCCTTCCTCTGACACCGCCTAGTATATAGGTCCAGGATGACAGGAAGCCTGGTCCCAGTGATGTACTGGGCCTTACGCACTATCGTCTGTGTTACAAATCCCTTTTGGCCCGACAGTCTAGGGGGGGGTGGTAGTGAGACCCGTAACATAACTCATGTAAATTATAATTGTGACAAAGTGTGAACGAAATAACCACGACAACCAAAATAATACCGTCAAACTCAGGGTTTATTTATAAACACACGGTAATGGGGGGAGCAGGAAAAGGGGCTGAGCTGGACCCAAGGAAAGAAACAATAAGTATTCAAAACACCCCTAAGCTAGACTAGCCTATTTCAACAACAGCTAACTAACTAACCAAAAATACAGTGGGTGGTCCGCCCAGTTCTAACTAGTGTATTTAACAAAGTTCACCTACGGGTAGTGTATGCCCATGGGCGACTTGTCTTGGTTTCCCCCTTTTCCCACCAGCAACAAACAAACACCATAACCAAAACAATACTCACAGGAGATGACAAAGTGATTTGGAGGTGCTCAAACAAAGAGGTTAAGACGCAAAGAGAGAGATCTACATACATGGCATTTACAAAGAGATTGAGCTACTGAAATCTATAAAGAACAGAGATCTACCAACATGGCATTACAAAGAGATTGAGCTCTAGAGCAAACAAATGATGGGGTTTTTAAACCATGGGGAAGGAACTGTGATAGGGTAGGAAACAGGAGGAGGTGTGTCTTCTGATTGATGGGTTGATTGTTGACTGATTGGGGAGTGATGATTTTCACCTGTGAGGGGAGACGGAGAGAAAAGAAACACACACAGGATACACACACAGGATACTTGTATCCGTAACAGTCTGTAGTGCCTTACGGTCAGATGCCAAGCAGTTGCCATACCAGGCGGTGATGCAACTGGTCTTCTTCACGACTGTCATGGTGTGTTTGGACCATTATAGTTTGTTGGTGATGTGGACACCAAGTTATCTGAAACTCTAGACCCTCTCCACTACAGCCCCGTCGATGTGAATGGGGGTGTGGTAGACCCTCCTTTTCCTGAAGTCTACGATAAGCTCCTTTTGTCTTGGTCGCATTGAGGGAGAGGTTGTTGTCCTGGCACCACACTGCCAGGTCTCTGACCTCCTCCCGATAGGCTGTCTCATTGTTGTCTGTGATCAGACCTTCCAGTCGTGGGTGAACAGGGAGTACAGGAGGGGACTAAGCACGCACCCCTGAGGGGCCCCCGTGTTGACGATCAGCGTTTCAGATGTGTTGTTGCCTACCCTTACCACCAGTGGAGGCCGTCAGAAAGTCCAGGATCCAGTTGTGACCAAGCTTTAACTTCCTGACTGATGTCTTGAGATGTTGCTTCAATATATCCACATAATTTTCTTTCCTCGTGATGCCATCTATTTTGTGAAGTGCACCAGTCCCTCCTGCAGCAAAGCACCCCCACAACATGATGCTGCCACCCCCGTGCTTCACGATTGGGATGGTATTCTTCGGCTTGCAAGCCTCCCCCTTTTTCCTCGAAACATAACAATGGTCATTATGGCCAAACAGTTCTATTTTTGTTTCATCAGACCAGAGGACATTTCTCCAAAAAGTACGATCTTTGTCCCCATGTGCAGTTGCAAACAGTAGTTTGGCTTGTTTATGGCGGTTTTGGAGCAGTGGCTTTTTCCTTGCTGAGCGGCCTTCAGGTTATGTCGATATAGGATTCGTTTTACTGTGGATATAGTTACTTTTGTACCCGTTTCCGCCAGCATCTTCACAAGGTCCTTTGCTGTTGTTCTGGGATTGATTTGCATTTTTCCCACTAATGTACGTTAATCTCTAGGAGATAGAACGCTTCTCCTTCCTGAGCGGTATGATGGCTGCGTGGTTCCATGGAGTTTATACTTGCGTACTATTGTTTGTACAGATGGACGTGGTACCTTCAGGCGTTAGGAAATTGCTCCCAAGGATGAACCAGACTTGTGGAGGTCTACAATTTTTTTCTGAGGTCTTTGCTGATTTCTTTTGATTTTCCTATGATGTCAAGGAAAGAGGCACTGAGTTTGAAGGTAGGCCTTGAAATACATCCACAGATACACCTCCAATTGACTTAAATGATGTCAATTAGCCTATCAGAAGCTTCTAAAGCCATGACATTCTTTTCTGGAATTTTCCAAGCTGTTTAAAGGCACAATCAACTTAGCGTTGATTAACTTCTGACCCACTGTAATTGTGATACAGTGAAATAATCTGTCTGTAAACAATTGTTGGAACAATTACTTGTGTCATACACAAAGTAGATGTCCAAACTGACTTGCCAAGACTATAGTTTGTTAATAAGACATTTGTGGAGTGGTTGAAAAACGAGTTTTAATGACTCCAACTTAACCTTTCTGATCTCCCCATCCCGGATCCGGGATCGTGAATACAGACTCAAGCTCATTACCATAACGCAACGTTAACTATTCATGAAAATCGCAAATGAAATGAAATAAATATGCTAGCTCTCAAGCTTAGCCTTTTGTTAACAACACTGTCATCTCAGATTTTCAAAATATGCTTCTCAACCATTGCAAAACAAGCATTTGTGTAACAGTATTGATGGCTAACGTAGCATTTAGCATTAGCATTCAGCTGGCAACATTTACACAAAAAAACAGAAAAGCATTCAAATAAAATCATTTACCTTTGAAGAACTTCAGATGTTTTCAATGAGGAGACTCTCAAATAGCAAATGTTCAGTTTTTCCTGAAAGATTATTTGTTTAGGACAAATCGCTCCGTTTTCTGCATCACGTTTAGCTATGAAAAAACCCCTGTATCCAGGATTGTGTAAATCTATCAGCAAGCTCATTAGCATAACACAACGTTAACTATTTATGAAAATCGCAAATGAAATGAAATAAATATGCCATCTCTCAAGCTTAGCCTTTTGTAAACAACACTGTCATCTCAGATTTTCAAAATATGCTTCTCAACCATAGGAAAACAATCATTTGTGTAAAAGTAGCTAGCTAGCGTTAGCATTTCGCGTTAGCATTTAGCGTTAGCATTAGCGTTAGCATCCAGCACGCAACATTAACAAAAACATAAAAGCCTTCAAATAAAATCATTTACCTTTGAAGAACTTCTGATGTTTTCAATGAGGATACTCTCAGTTAGATAGCAGATGCTCAGTTTTTCCAAAAAGATTCCTTGTGTATTAGAAATAGCTCCGTTTTATACATCACATTTGGCTACCAAAAAAAATCCGAAAATTCAGTCCTCAAAACGCGAACTTTTTTCCAAATTAACTCCATAATATCGACTGAAAACATGGCAAACGTTGTTTAGAATCAATCATCAAGGTGTTTTTCACATATCTCTTCATTGATACATCGTTCTTGGACACATGCTTTCTCCCCTGAATCAAATGGTAAAGTAGAAGCAGCTGGCAATTGCGCACCGAATTCGACGCAGGACACCAGGCGGACACTTGGAAAATGTAGTCTCTTATGGTCAATCTTCCAATGATATGCCTACAAATACGTCACAATGCTGCTAAGACCTTGGGCGAACGACAGAAAGTGTAGGCTCATTCGTTGCGCAATCACAGCCATATAAGGAGAGAATGGAAAACAGAGCTTCAGAAATTCTGCTAATTCCTGGCTGATGCATCATCTTGGTTTCGCCTGTAGAATGAGTTCTGGGGCACTTACAGACAAAATCTTTGCAGATTCTGAAACTTCAGAGTGTTTTCTTTCCAAAACTGTCAAGAATTTGCATAGTCGAGCATCTTTTCGTGACAAAATATCGCGCTTAAAACGGGAACGTTTTTTATCCAAAAATGAAATAGCGCCCCTAGAGCTCTAACAGGTTAAGTGTATGTAAACTTCCGACTTCAACTGTATATATGAGATGAGTAATGTAGGATATGTAAACATTATATAAAGTAGCATTGTTTAAAGTGACTAGTGATACATTTATTACATCCAATTTTTAATTATTAAAGTGGCTGGAGTTGAGTCAGTATGTTGGCAGCAGCCACTCAATGTTAGTGGTGGCTGTTTAACAGTCTGATGGCCTTGAGCTAGAAGCTGTTTTTCAGTCTCTCGGTCCCTGCTTTGATGCACCTATACTGACCTTGCCTTCTGGATGATAGCGGGGTGAACAGGCAGTGGCTCGGGTGGTTGTTGTCCTTGATGATCTTTATGGCCTTCCTGTGACATCAGGTGGTGTAGGTGTCCTGGATGGCAGGTAGTTTTCCCCCGGTGATGCGTTGTGCAGACCTCACTACCCTCTGGGGAGCCTTACGGTTGTGGGCGATGCAGTTGCCGTACCAGCCGGTGATACAGCCCGACAGGATGCTCTCGATTGTACATCTCCACTACTGTACCGTCGACGTGGATAGGGGGGTGCACCCTCTGCTGTTTCCTGAAGTCCACGATCATCTCCTTTGTTTTGTTGACGTTGAGTGTGAGGTTATTTTCCTGACACCACACTCAGAGGGCCCTCACCTCCTCCCTGTGGGCCGTCTCTTCGTTGTTGGTAATCAAGCCTAACACTAGTGTCGTCTGCAAACTTGATGATTGAGTTGGAGGCGTGCATGGCCACGCAGTCATGGGTGAGCAGGAGAGGGTTGAGAATGCACCCTTGTGGGGCAACAGTGTTGAGGATCAGTGGGATGGAGATGTTGTTTCCTACCCTCACCACCTGGAGGTTGCCCGTCGAAGCTCAGGACCCTGTTGCACAGGGCGGGGTTGAGACCTAGGGTCTCGAGCTTAATGACGAGTTTGGAGGGCACTATGGTGTTAAATGCTGAGCTGTAATCGATGAACAGCATTCTTACATAGCTATTCCTCTTGTCCAGATGGGTTAGGGCAGTGTGATTGCGACTGTGTCGTCTGTGGACCTATTGGGGTGGTAAGCACATTGGAGTGGGTCTAGGGTGTCAGGTAGGGTGGAGGTGATATGATCCTTGACTGGTCTCTCAAAGCACTTCATGATGACGGAAGTGAGTGCTACGGGGCGATAGTCGTTTAGCTCAGTTACCTTAGCTTTCTTGGGAACAGGAACAATGGTGGCCCTCTTGAAGCATGTGGGAACAGCAGACTGGGATATGGATTGATTGAATATATCTGTAAACACACCAGCCAGCTGGTCTGCGCATGCTCTGAGGACGTGGCTAGGGACGCCGTCTGGGTCGGCAGCCTTGCGAGGGTTAACACTTTTAAATGTTTTACTCACGTTGGCTGCGGTGAAGGAGGGCCCGCAGATTCTGGTAGCGGGCCTTGTCCGTGGCACTGTATTGTCCTCAAAGCGAGCAAAGAAGTTGTTTAGTTTGTCTGGGAGCAAGACATCGGTGTCTGCGACGGGGCTGGTTTTCTTTTTGTAATTCGTGATTGACTGTAGACCCTGCCACATACGTCTCATGTCTGAGCCGTTGAATTGCGACTCTACTTTGTCTCTATATGGACGCTTAGCTTGTTTGATTGCCTTGCGGATGGAATAGCTACACTGTTTGTCTTCGGTCATGTTTCTGGTTGCCTTGCCATGATTAAAAGCAGTGGTTCGTGCTTTCAGTTTTGCGCGAATGCTGCTATCAATCCACGGTTTCTGGTTGGGGAAGGTTTTAATTGTCACCGTGGGTACAACATCACTGGTGCACTTGCTAATAAACTCGCTCACCGAATCAGCGTGTACTGTGCTAGCAAAACAGTCCTGTAGTGTAGCTTCCGCGTCATCTGACCACTTCTGTATTGAGCAAGTTACTGGTACTTCTTGCTTTAGTTTTTGCTTGTGACCAGGAATCAGGAGTGTTATGGTCAGATTTGCCAAATGGAGGGTGAGGGAGAGAGCTTTGTATGCATCTCTGTGTGGAGTAAAGGTGAACAATAGTTTTTTTCCCTCTATGGTTGCCCATGTGACATGCAGGTAGAAATTAAGTAAAACGGACACAAGTTTGCCGGTATTAAAGTCCCCGGCCACTAGGTGCGTCGCTTCTGAATAGCATTTTCCTGTTTGCTTATGGCCTTTGCACTCAACAAGCTGTACGTCTTCGTGCCAGCACCAGCATTGTGGTGGTAAATAGACAGCTACGAAATATATAGATGTAAACTCTTGGTAGATAGTGTGGTCTACAGCTTATCATGATGTACTCTACCTCAGGTGAGCAATACCTCGAGACTACCTTAATATTAGACGTTGCGCACTAGCTGTTATTGACAAATAGACACACTCCCCCACCGCTCGTCTTACCAGACGTAGCTGTTCTGTCCTGCCGATGCACGGATAACCAAGCCAGCGGTATATTTTGCGTGTCGTCGTTCAGCCACGACTCGTTGAAATGTAAGATATTAACATTTTTAATGTCCTGTTGGTAAGATGGTCTCGAACGAAGATCATTCAGTTTATTTTCCAGTGATTGCACGTTGGCTAATTTAACTCATGGTAGAGGTGGGTTACCCACTCACCGACAAATTCTCACAAGGCTCCCTGATCGGCCCGTTTTGCTCAGAGTTTTATCGATGTCACAAGAAGAGTACACAAGTTTTGGCTGGTGACCTAGTTTACTGTTTACTCAAGGAACATTGTGCGTGCATCCAGGAAAGTAAGTTGTGGGGTCTACGACTGGGGATTTTATGCTGTTTAGTAATGCTTAGCTGTTTAGTTTATAGGTCTGTATTGTAGCTCTATTGTTATCCTGCACCTAATTCCCTTGAATATTTCAGATGGCCTACTGCTGGTGCATATTGTGTACAGTGGCAAGAAAAAGTATGAACCCTTTGGAATTACCTGGAGTTTTGCATAAATTTGTCATAAAATTTGATCTTATCTTCATCTCACAACAATAGACAAACACAGTGTGCATAAACGAATAACAAACAAATTATTGTGTTTTTCTTGTCTATATTGAATACATCATTTAAATATTCACAGTGTAGGTTGGAAAATGTATGTGAACCCCTAGGGTAATGACTTATCCAAAAGCTAATTGGAGTCAGGAGTCAGCTAACCTGGAGTCCAATCAATGAGACGAGATTGGCGATGTTGGTTAGAGCTGCCCTGCCCTATAAAAAACACACAAAATTTGAGTTTGCTATTCACAAGAAACATTGCCTGATGTGAACCATGCCTCGAACAAAAGACATCTCAGAAGACCTAAGACTAAGAATTGTTGACTTGCATGAAGCTGGAAAGGGTTACAAAAGTATCTCTAAAAGCTTTGATTTTCAGAAGTCCACGGTAAGACAAATTGTCTATAAATGGAGAAATTTCAGCACTGTTGCTACTCTCCTGGCTGTTCTGCAAAGATGACTGCAAAAGCACAGCGCAGAATGCTCAATGAGGTTAAGAATCTTAGAGTCAGCTAAAGACTTACAGAAATCTCTGGAACATGCTAACATCTCTGTTGATGAGTCTACAATACGTAAAACACTAAACAAGAAGGGTGTTCATTGGAGGACACCACGGATGAAGCCACTGCTGTCCAAAAGAAACATTGCTGCACGTCTGAAGTTCGCAAAAGAGCACCTGGATGTTCCACAGCCCTTCTGGAAAATATTCTGTGGCCAGATTAAACTGAAGTTGAGTTTAGAAGGAACACACAACACTGTGTGTGGAGAGAAAAAAGACACAGCACACCAACATCAAAACCTCTTTCCAATTGTAAAGTATGGTGGAGTGAGCATCATGGTTTGGGGCTGCTTTGCTGCCTCAGGGCCTGGACAGTTTGCTATCATCGGCTGAAAAATGAATTCCCAAGTTTATTAAGACATTTTGCAGGAGAATGTAAGGCTATCTGTCCACCAATTGAAGCTCAACAGAAGTTGGGTGATGCAACAAGACAACGACCCAAAACACAGAAGTTAATCAAACAACAGAATGGCTTCAACAGAAGAAAATACGTCTTCTGGAGTGGCCCATTTGGAGTCCTGACCTCAACCCGATTTAAAATGCTGTGGCATGACCTCGAGCGGTTCAAACCAGACATCCTAAGAATATTACTGAACTGAAACAGTTTGGTAAAGATCACTGCTCCAAAATTCCTCTTGACTGTTGTGCAGGTCTGGTCCGCAACTACAGAAAACGTTTGGTTGAGTTTATTGCTGCCAATTGAGGGTCAACCAGTTATTAAATCCAAGGGTTCACATACTTTTCCCACCCTACACTGTGAATGTTTACACAGTGTGTTCAATCAAGACATGAAAACATATAATTGTTTGTGTGATATTAGTATAAGCAGACTGTTTGTCTATTGTTGTGACTTAGATGAAGATCAGATCAAGTTTCATGACCAATTCATGCAGAAATTCCAAATGGTTCACATACTTTTTCTTGCCACTGTATATCATTATTACATCACTTGCATACAGTGCCTTGCGAAAGTATTCGGCCCCCTTGAACTTTGCGACCTTTTGCCACATTTCAGGCTTCAAACATAAAGATATAAAACTGTATTTTTTTGTGAAGAATCAACAACAAGTGGGACACAATCATGAAGTGGAACGACATTTATTGGATATTTCAAACTTTTTTAACAAATCAAAAACTGAAAAATTGGGCGTGCAAAATTATTCAGCCCCTTTACTTTCAGTGCAGCAAACTCTCTCCAGAAGTTCAGTGAGGATCTCTGAATGATCCAATGTTGACCTAAATGACTAATGATGATAAATACAATCCACCTGTGTGTAATCAAGTCTCCGTATAAATGCACCTGCACTGTGATAGTCTCAGAGGTCCGTTAAAAGCGCAGAGAGCATCATGAAGAACAAGGAACACACCAGGCAGGTCCGAGATACTGTTGTGAAGAAGTTTAAAGCCGGATTTGGATACAAAAAGATTTCCCAAGCTTTAAACATCCCAAGGAGCACTGTGCAAGCGATAATATTGAAATGGAAGGAGTATCAGACCACTGCAAATCTACCAAGACCTGGCCGTCCCTCTAAACTTTCAGCTTATACAAGGAGAAGACTGATCAGAGATGCAGCCAAGAGGCCCATGATCACTCTGGATTAACTGCAGAGATATACAGCTGAGGTGGGAGACTCTGTCCATAGGACAACAATCAGTCATATATTGCACAAATCTGGCCTTTTATGGAAGAGTGGCAAGAAGAAAGCAATTTCTTAAAGATATCCATAAAAAGTTTTGTTTAAAGTTTGCCACAAGCCACCTGGGAGACACACCAAACATGTGGAAGAAGGTGCTCTGGTCAGATGAAACCAAAATTGAACTTTTTGGCAACAATGCAAAACGTTATGTTTGGCGTAAAAGCAACACAGCTGAACACACCATCCTCACTGTCAAACATGGTGGTGGCAGCATCATGGTTTGGGCCTGCTTTTCTTCAGCAGGGACAGGGAAGATGGTTCAAATTGATGGGAAGATGGATGGAGCCAAATACAGGACCATTCTGGCAGAAAACCTGATGGAGTCTGCAAAAGACCTGAGACTGCGACGGAGATTTGTCTTCCAACAAGACAATGATCCAAAACATAAAGCAAAATCTACAATGGAATGGTTCAAAAATAAACATATCCAGGTGTTAGAATGGCCAAGTCAAAGTCCAGACCTGAATCCAATCGAGAATCTGTGGAAAGAACTGAAAACTGCTGTTCACAAATGCTCTCCATCCAACCTCACTGAGCTCGAGCTGTTTTGCAAGGAGGAATGGGAAAAAAGTTCAGTCTCTCAATGTGCAAAACTGATAGAGACATACCCCAAGCGACTTACAGCTGTAATCGCAGCAAAAGGTGGCGCTACAAAGTATTAACTTAAGGGGGCTGAATAATTTTGCACGCCCAATTTTTCAGTTTTTGATTTGTTAAAAAAGTTTGAAATATCCAATAAATGTCGTTCCACTTCATGATTGTGTCCCACTTGTTGTTGATTCTACACAAAAAAATACAGTTTTATATCTTTATGTTTGAAGCCTGAAATGTGGCAAAAGGTCGCAAAGTTCAAGGGGGCCGAATACTTTCGCAAGGCACTAAGTATTTACGCACAATATGTTTGTTTAGAAATTATTATAGTATAGCTTGTAGTGTATGCACATTCTACCACTGCGCATTCATAGTTTCTTATGCCATGGCAGGTTTCTAGAACCTGATAGAAGTTTCAGAGACGGTCCTCGAAGCTCGCACTTGCACAGTCTGATGTACGACTCTGTGGGACCAGAGACAGACCAGATAAGATCTACTATACTGTAGCAATAAAACAGGATCTTTACATAATGGCATTACATACACACATAGCAGAGAGCGAACTAATAACTCGGACAGGCACGATTTATAGCCCCATCTCTCTGGCCTGATGTAGATCTTATCTGGTCTGTCTCTGGTCCTACAGAGTCGTACATAAGACTCTGCACACGCGAGCTTCGAGGACCGTCTGAAACTTCTAGAAACTCGCCATGGCATAGCACTAGTGCGAACTATGAATGCGCAGTGGTAGGATGTGCAAACATTACAAGCTATAAAATAACAATTTCTAAACTAACATATTGTGCATAAATACTCATGCAAGCAATGCAATAATGATATACACAATTTCCACCAGCTGTAGGCCATCCTAAATATACAAGGGAATTAGGTGCATAATTACAGCAGTACTACAAATACAAATGTAGTAAAGTAACTTGTTCACCAAAACCTGTGTTCTTGTGTCAGCTAGAATGTGCAGGTGCAGTGTCTACCTGTGTGTCCAAGCCCGCTGATTGGCTGAAAACGAAGGGCTGTGATGGACAGCTGTGATGGAGAGTGATCCACCCTTAAGGGACTGTGGGGAAAGTCCCGTGCACAGGCATGGCCTTTTTTACAGCTGCCCTTGGATTTCTTATATAAATCCAAACAACTTGAAAAAGTTTGTACTGGGGGACTTGTCAGAGTCTAAACCCTGTCTAATCCACGGGAGGGGGGGTTCTACTAAGCTATATGGAATTGTTTTAAGAAGGTCATATCAAGGATCATTTAGCTTTTTGAGTTTAAAACCCCTTGAACTATAAAAAAATATATATTAAACCATTTGAAATGATTTAGGGTCTTACTGCTATTAGCACATAGATAGTCCCCCAAATACAGTGCCTTGCGAAAGTATTTGGCCCCCTTGAACTTTGCGACCTTTTGCCACATTTCAGGCTTCAAACATAAAGATATAAAACTGTATTTTTTTGTGAAGAATCAACAACAAGTGGGACACAATCATGAAGTGGAACGACATTTATTGGATATTTCAAACTTTTTTATCAAATCAAAAACTGAAAAATTGGGCGCCATCTTTTGCTGCGATTACAGCTGTAAGTTGCTTGGGGTATGTCTCTATCAGTTTTGCACATCGAGAGACTGACATTTTTTCCCATTCCTCCTTGCAAAACAGCTCGAGCTCAGTGAGGTTGGATGGAGAGCATTTGTGAACAGCAGTTTTCAGTTCTTTCCACAGATTCTCGATTGGATTCAGGTCTGGACTTTGACTTGGCCATTCTAACACCTGGATATGTTTATTTTTGAACCATTCCATTGTAGATTTTGCTTTATGTTTTGGATCATTGTCTTGTTGGAAGACAAATCTCCGTCCCAGTCTCAGGTCTTTTGCAGACTCCATCAGGTTTTCTGCCAGAATGGTCCTGTATTTGGCTCCATCCATCTTCCCATCAATTTGAACCATCTTCCCTGTCCCTGCTGAAGAAAAGCAGGCCCAAACCATGATGCTGCCACCACCATGTTTGACAGTGGGGATGGTGTGTTCAGCTGTGTTGCTTTTACGCCAAACATAACGTTTTGAATTGTTGCCAAAAAGTTCAATTTTGGTTTCATCTGACCAGAGCACTTTCTTCCACATGTTTGGTGTGTCTCCCAGGTGGCTTGTGGCAAACTTTAAACGACACTTTTTATGGATATCTTTAAGAAATGGCTTTCTTCTTGCCACTCTTCCATAAAGGCCAGATTTGTGCAATATACGACTGATTGTTGTCCTATGGACAGAGTCTCCCACCTCAGCTTTAGATCTCTGCAGTTCATCCAGAGTGATCATGGGCCTCTTGGCTGCATCTCTGATCAGTCTTCTCCTTGTATGAGCTGAAAGTTTAGAGGGACGGCCAGGTCTTGGTAGATTTGCAGTGGTCTGATACTCCTTCCATTTCAATATTATCGCTTGCACAGTGCTCCTTGGGATGTTTAAAGCTTGGGAAATATTTTTGTATCCAAATCCGGCTTTAAACTTCTTCACAACAGTATCTCGGACCTGCCTGGTGTGTTCCTTGTTCTTCATGATGCTCTCTGCGAGACCTCTGAGACTATCACAGTGCAGGTGCATTTATACGGAGACTTGATTACACACAGGTGGATTGTATTTATCATCATTAGTCATTTAGGTCAACATTGGATCATTCAGAGATCCTCACTGAACTTCTGGAGAGAGTTTGCTGCACTGAAAGTAAAGGGGCTGAATAATTTTGCACGCCCAATTTTTCAGTTTTTGATTTGTTAAAAAAGTTTGAAATATCCAATAAATGTCGTTCCACTTCATGATTGTGTCCCACTTGTTGTTGATTCTTCACAAAAAAATACAGTTTTATATCTTTATGTTTGAAGCCTGAAATGTGGCAAAAGGTCGCAAAGTTCAAGGGGGCCGAATACTTTCGCAAGGCACTGTATATCAAAAATAAGTTTGTTCTGAAGTGTCTCTCCTATATTTGAGAGAGATAAGAAAGATCAGGAAACATTATTATTTTTTACATGTATTTAACCCCATATTTTTGGCATTAAACAGTCTCCATATATAGTACCAGTCAAAAGTTTGGACACACCTACTCATTCAAGGATTTTCCTTGACTATTTTCTACGTTGTATAATAATGGTGAAGACCTCAAAATTATTAAATCACACATGGAATCGTGTAGCAACCAAAAAAGTGTTAAACAAATCAAAATATGTTTTAGATTCTTCAAAGAAGAAGTGTGCAAAGCTGTCAACAAGGCAAAGGGTGGCAACTTGGAAGAATCTCATCTCAAATGTATTTAGATTTGTTTAACACTTTTTTGGTTACTACATGATTCCATATGTCTTCAGTATTACTCTAAAATGTAGAAAATAGTAAAAAATTAAGAAAAACCCTTGAATGAGTGTGTCCAAACTTTTGACTAGTACTGTATATTAATTAGTGTGTAGGCCAAACGCTTCAGACGTTACAGACCGAAGTTAGACGATCCGGAGGCAGGTGCAGGCTAGGCCTCGGAGACTGTCAGGTGGTCTCTGAGTTGCGACTGAACGGAGGGTCATCCAGTGCAGGAGGCCGGCGGCCCTCCAGAACTGGAGACAGCAGCCACCCTGGGGCTGAGGGCCTAGCAGTGCAGGGGACTTGAAACCAATACTAAGACTAAGGACTGCAAGCCAGGTATAGCGGGAGGCTACAAAACTAGCTGAGCAGGGAACTTGTAGCCTCGCGCCAAGACAGGCTGCGAACTGGCTAGAGGCAGGGACTACACACCTAGAGGAGCAGATAACCCGGAGCCTAAGGGGACAGGAGACCCAGGGCCTAGAACTAGGACAAGTGGTTTGGCATGTAGCACTGAGCTGTTTCCTTGCTGACTAAGGC